>NW_019725423.1:1599190-1661681 GCF_002891405.2 Cryptotermes secundus
TATTATTATTCTTATTATTTACGTACAGAAGACGTGAGGAAAAAAACTCCGTAGTTTTAGTACGCAAACGAACTATACCGACCGAGCCATCTCTGCTTGTCGGCGAAGTTAATGCCAACTTTAGCGGATACAGGGTGTCGCGTTGTCAGCGCAACAAATCCCCAAGGCTGTTAATTTCGATTTTCTAGACCGGAACCGCTATTTCCTTGAAACAGCTCCTCAGTGAGGAATGCATATAAAATTTTAGTAGGAAAACGTTAAGAGAAGGGACCATTTGGAAAGTTAAGCGTAGTGAGGAGGGTAAAATTAAAATAAAACGTGGAGAAACGGGCTAGAGAATCTGGGTTAGATTCAACTTAGGATAATATCAAGTGCCCGTCTGCTGTAATGAAATTTTGGGTGCCAGGGAAAGGAAGATAATGCTTTAAACCCCTCAACCCTGCCGTACGAAGTTGTTTTATAGGCTCCGATATATAATGATTATGGGAGTAAAACAAGGAAGTAAGCCTTATGTATTCCCGCAGATGTGTGAACACATTAGCTCGAGTCCCAGATGCATTATATTGAGAACCTTCTCGTAAATTGAGACTGTTTCCTTCATATTAATAACCAAATGGAGTCACCCATACAAAATGAAAGTTCCTTACTGTGAAATGTAGGCCTCGTTGAAGACGAGATAATTTCGCGGATGAAAAATGATGTGCACCCTTTGTGTGATGTCTGTGCGCAGACTCGTAATCACAGAGCTTGTAGACGCGGACTTGTGCACATCCATTTAATTTAGTCTCCCGTGCCGTCAAGAGTTCAGCTTAATAAAAACCACCGCTTCATTTATATGCTGATAGAACTTGGCGGCCAGATTTCGTCTGAGAGGAAACTAAGATAGTTGACTGAATCGAGCAAACAGTTTCTCTGCTCTTTAAAAGAAATTAACAACTTTCCCTTACGGTTCATATCAACATGACTGCACAAAGTTTTCTTCTACTCCGTTTCCACTGTGCGTGGCCCGGTGCGAAGCAGGTTCCTATCAACGGACAGTATTATAATTTATAATGAGTTGCCTTTTCACAGGCTCCTACAAGCGTTATTTGTTCCCTGCCTTCCGAGAAGTTCATTTAAGCAGAATGCAGTGATGGGACTGGCTGATCAATATCGGAGCACAATGTTGTCACTTTCGAGCAGGTATTCAATGTCACACTATTTGCGGGCGAACAACTATATCACACAAACACTACTGCCCAAGAGGCTATAGACGTATTGCTTATCGCATGTTTAAACGAGAGGTATTGTATGTAAAGTTATAGGCCTATTATTATAAAATGATTTGACAACACCTTTCAGTATGACTCAGTATATATTTGTATAGTGTATTTATATGTTCAGATCAGTTGTGATCGTCATCAGAAGGCTAAGGAACTACCATTACATAGACCGTAATATATATATATATATATACATTGCCCGTCACGGTAGCCGAGCGGTCTAAGGCATGCAGTGTCTTCGCTCGCTCGGAAGCCGGGATCGTGGGTTCGAATCCCACTCAGGGCATGGATGTTTGTGTGCGTTTTTCTGTGTTTGTCTACAGGTAGAGGCCTTGCGACGAGCTGATCACTCGCCCAAGGAGTCCTACCGTATGTGTAAGATCTAGTAAACCGAAGTGAAACGGAGAGTTTCATGGAGGTAGGCCTAGGCCCAAATTGGGGCTGTAGAGCCACAGGGAAAAAAAAAATATATATATATATACTTAAACATTTCTACAACAATTTTTAATTATTAAAGTTAAATGATGATTAAGTTAATAATAATTTTAATATTCTTAATATTTAAATCTTGAACTGCTGAGGTTTGTGTCTCTGTGCCTCTTCTTTCAAAACGGGAGATTGGGGTGTTAAGATTGATAGGAGGAACATGAACATTAAGATGAATCTTACACGGCGTCCTCTTTCCCTGCCTAACTCATATTTCGATTATGAAGAAAAAGGAACTACCTTCTCCTGAAACGACGGTGAACTTCTATCAGTGCAGGAGGTATTACTCTTCATAGTTACCAATATGAGAACCTAAAATCTTACATTTTTATATTCACACTTCTGTCATAATGCAGAAATGTCACGTTCACTGCAGTTGTTACAATCATCAGTATATATTTCTCTTAAGTCACAACACAGAATATTTTGCATTGGACTTCCTGTAGTCTCTGAGTCTGTAATTCGAAGACAAACATGAAGCGAACATGAAAATTCACACAGACCCAGTCTCTCCGTATACCGAGTTCAGACGTAGTACATTTGAAAGCGAATTCATCTTAGATGCTGCGATATTATGCTTCACGTACTAGAACTCGAATCGACTCGAACGAACCTGCCCCCTGAGGGACGTTGAGATGGACTGGAATCTAGTTAGCAGTAGGATGTGATTACAACTTTGCAAGTTTGGTGCAGTTAAATGCTGAACATAACTTAGGAAGCCACACAGGATTAGTGACTATTGTGTGGCTCTAACTCAATTTAAAACTTAGGGGTATTACAGATATTGCTAGTATTCCTGTGGAGTACTACTTCCTATAGAAACATTTCTTTGCATAATAACTGTGTCCTTGTCTTTTGAATTAGGTGTTTGCGACTATTGATAGAGAATAAAACAAGTAATGGTATCCCCCTATCAGGCCCTGAAGGACAATAAGGTTGTGAGATGTTAAGGCTCCAACATTTTCTAGATAATTGGCTCACAGATAGCGGTGAGGTTGTAAGCCTTACGCGCCGGCCGCCTTTTACCCGCAGGAATATTCCTGGTACTCATTTCTGTTAGAGGCTGAGTCGACCCCAGGGCTATAGTGCTGCTGGAAGGATTAGGTCAATTGAAAAATCCAGTGATCTCATTGGGATTCGAACCCTGGAGCTTCCGGCTTGTAGCCTAGTGCCTCAACCAACTACGCTACCGCGTGCTCCCATAATACAGAATGGATGTACAATAACAATTTTACCTGTCCCCACGCAGTAAGATTTGATATGACGATGTAATAGCATTCAGTCAGATTAAATAAAATAGTGAATAAGTGCAGTGTCCCTGACAATAATATCCCAATTCGAAGCTCTCTTCTAATGCTTACATTTTTGTAGATAGTTCATTATAAATTACAAATATTTTTGTATAAAAATTCGGAGGTTTAGATTATTTTAGGCTCTTTTGGTGGTTCGTTGCTGAAGTTAATCCAGTTTTCGGGTAATGTCGACTTCGGTCCCGCAGTCGAAATCGACAGGACGACACCATCCGCAAGCAGAACGTCGACTTCAGTATTTGTTTGGCGAATTATTTTCTCTTACAAATAGTCCTGGTCTCTAACAACAAAATATTGCGCCATTAACTTGTATGTAAATGTTGCTGCACAATTTTGTGTCATGAAAGCTTCAGATGCAAACTGTTTAAATGACGTCATACAGATGCTGCTCTGGTTACCCTGCATGAGTATAAAATGGTCTGTGATACTATGAATTTGTTAATACCGAGAAGAGACTGCATAGTGCATTGATCAGTCCATATTAACGTTGTGGTGTATAGACCCGTTGCTGGGCAGAGAGCTGAGTGAAGTGACGTGAAGTAGTTGGTTGGTGAGTGAGAGGGTTCAATTGTCAGTTCAGCTGAGTGAAGTGACGTGAAGTTGTTGGTTGGTGAGTGAGAGGGTTCAATTGTCAGTTCAGCTGAGTGAAGTGACGTGAAGTTGTTGGTTGGTGAGTGAGAGGGTTCAATTGTCAGTTCAGCTGAGTGAAGTGACGTGAAGTTGTTGGTTGGTGAGTGAGAGGGTTCAGTTGTCAGTTCAGCTAGGAGTCAGCCTGTGAAGAGAAAGCAAGGAGGTTGGTGTGAAATGGCCTCCATCCTGGGACCCAGTTGAGTTGTCAGTTGGCAACAGTTCTACGCTGGCGGCTGTGACAAGAGGAACTGAGCTGAAGAATCCCCACTGTGAAGAAAGCAGTCTTCTGGGATGTGGCACCGTGTAGATGTGGTATTAACCGACGTTTCGGAGGAACGTATAGCCTCCATCTTCAGGCTAGAAGGAAAATAAGAAATCCGCGAGCGAAGAGACCGTGAGAACCGGTACAAGCAGACTGGTGTTGGAAATAAACACAGGTGTGTTCCTCCGAAACGGCGGTTAACACCACATCTACACGGTGCCACATCCCAGAAGACGGCTTTCTTCATAGCCACCGCCGTGACAACCTCAAATCTTACATAATCCCCACTGTGTCAAATCTGTTTCCAGGAAACGGCTAGTGTAGACTGTAATAGACTGAGGACACTAGTCTATGTGTGCCAGCGAAATGTAATGTGGTGTGGTATACACAGGTGGTCAATAAATCCGGTATCGAATCCATACCTCGTCTATAATTACACTCATAAATACGTGACAATATTTTAAGAGGCCTATAATCTTATCTTCAGCCAAAGTATCTCCGAGTACTTCGGTTTCCTTGCCAATCCTCATTCCACCAAATTCTCCATCATCATAACCACCCGGGGCAGGCTACAATAGGCCAATCAGTGGCGGCCGTGCCGAGTGGACCCAGTTGGACTCCACCCACCACTAAGCGAATTAAAAAAAATGTATCTGTATGGTTTATTAAGTAGCACTGTTATATATGAGTGTAAGAAGGGCACGAGAGTCATATGTCAATATCTCCGAATGAAACCAGGTTAGTAATAATTATGGTTTGTGCCAAGATAATCCGTTTCTGTTAGCTCTAACAGAGCAGACGTTGGCTCAACGAATTCCGCACATTTCTTCATCATGGATGCGCCTAGAACAGTTGGTATGTTTATGCGAATGTTTCTTGCATTATTGCTATCATTATTATTGGTTAAACTGCAAATGAGGCTTTACACAGTGGAAGTGGTACTACAGTAAGAGACAACACACAAATACCAGACATCACACAAAATAACACATCACATTCAAACAAAACACAGTTCACAAAATTGCACAAACAATAAGGACACTACACACAATTAATATAAAGCAAATACAATTCGAACAAATACAATTACAACTAAAATTAAATAAATGAATATTAATAAAGAATAAGCATACAATACATTATAGTCTACGAGGACCAATAGAATTACTTTGAGACTGTGTGCATTACCGTAGTGAACTAATGACTTAGTCCCTCTGTGGTATCACGCTTCATGAAGAAAACTTGAATATAGTCGGCGTATTAACGTATTATCTTCGCAGTACATGAAGATCCTGTCTATACAGCAGTGCTTTGTTGGAAACGCAGGAAAGTATGATGCTTATTGCTACGCAAATGTAGAAAGGGGGGGGGGTGCTCTTTACTCAACTATGGTGCGTATCAGAGAGGAACTACTCTCCATTTCCAGGCCAATTTAGCCTGTTTGCTTAACGTCATGTCCTCTCTCTATGCTATGACCTAAGTGGTGGGCTATTTTATTTAACAACTCTTTAAACTTCACAGAGCTCGTTTCTAATTACCCATTACATTAATTAAAAGATGTAAATTTGTAATTAATAATGAACGTAGAAGTTTTAAAACGCCGTTCTGTAAATTAGCTTTCTGAAGTTACTGATTTCAAAAGCAGTGTATTCCTCTTCATATCCATGACTGGATTGCTCTGGGGTTTTGGGGTCCGCTCAAGCCCTTAATTCACTGAGCACCGCCTTTTCCGGTGATGATATCCACAGTGTGCAGCTGGCCCGCTACCTACATCGGTTCGGGTGTTTTCCCTCTTGTAGCTCTACGCGTCTGCAGAATGTTTACATTTGAATGCACGCTTGCTTGTAGGACGCATTGTACTACGTATACTATTTTTAACATGCAAGCTGGGCGTGTTTCATCTTCTCCTTACACTTATCACTCAGACAGTGTAACCTCAGGTTCCTCTGCCAGTAATCGGAAGTAGTAAAAAACAATTGACATTCTGCTCTCGCATTGGTAAACTTAAAGTGAGGCTTCCAGCAAGACGAAAGGAATAATCGGCACGCCATTTTACAAAAAGTGCCAAAGGCATTGTCACACGAAGCACGCATATTTCCCAAAAGTTTTCTTTTCAACGCCGTTACCTCAGTGACCTTGATTTCAATTTGTTTTAGATACAGACCTATTATTTTCAGAGAAAATTGCAGTACATATTATATTGCAGTCAGATAATATTCTTTCCTGTTATATCATTTATCTTATTTTGCTATGTAAGGGGCACGCGATAGCGTAGTTCGTTGAGGCGCTATGCTGCAAGCCGGAAGGTCAGTCAGCCAGTCAGTCCTCGTGTCAAGCCCCATCTACCAGATTTTTGTTACCGTCGAACAGTTGCAGTTTTGTCGATATAGGGCGCCCTCTCTGAGGAGTGGACGAATCTGTCGTTTAAAGCTGTCAAAATCGTCATCATCTGTAGTTACGGTTTACATGTTGGCATTCTACGTAGTGAGTCAGTTATCAAAGAGACCAGTACTTTGTGGATATCTACTATATTTACAATTTTACATGTAACTCTGGCATATATTGTCACGCGTAGGGGGTAAGCGTGACGAAAGTGACGGGTTCTAGATCGGATGATTGGATTTATTGGCACCTCGGTTACAAGTTCTCTTAATCATACTCAATTATAACGCTGTGGCTATTCTACACACTTTCAGTCCACCGCTGCACACACACTAGGACTCTCAGTTTCTACAAGTCGTCTCCTGGCAACGGATTTCAACACAGAAATTCAAATTACTATCAAACTTTCTTATTATTGTCTTCAATTACTCTGTACCATCTGTCCTAATCTGTATTAAAAAATCTTCACAGTTCACTAATGACACGCTCCATTCTCATCCTTGTAATCTCAACTGCATTGCAGCGCCAAATGTCTTCAAGATAACACCTCGGCACGGACCTCGCACAGAAACACACGTCACCTGTTCGCTCTCCCGCCAGTCAATTGGTGCCCTGGCTGGACGTACAGAAAACACACCATTTAACAGCTACCCAACTACTTCATTGGCCGGCTGACTACTGCCTATCAACGCGCTATAACATCTGTTCTATTGTTGCGTGCGCACATCGCGAGGTGTTTATCGAGCCGTCGCCAAGTAATCTTTGAGCAAATCCGTTACAGCATATACGTACGAGTATGTACAATATGTACAAGGCTTGGCATAGCAGATCATGTCATAACTCATATAACTCATATTAAAATGACTGCCTAGTCATTTGAGCGGTCATACTTTTCCCCGCCGCCAAGCTTAAGCCTCTTGAATTTTCTGTGTCGGGCTTCACCGTTTCCGATATTGCGAGCATTTCCATTTTAATGATTTTGTATAACCTGTGATTGTTTCCAGCACAATTTCTTTATGTAATCGTAAATATACGGTATCTGGAAAGCCTTGTGCAACTCGTGGACCAATGTGAGCTGCGAAAATTTATCAATGGTGCGGAGTGCTGCCATTTCACTAGGTATGTATCTGCAGCAAATTTCCAGGCAGGGTGAGCATAAGTCATTACTGATCTAATTAGTGCTTTATGGAGGATTAGTTTAATGTTAGCGCTTAATCACTCACTTCTGAATGGGGAATAGACTCTGATAAATGTTCTAAAGGCCTTGGTTTGGATCATTTCTATATGCAGTCTCTATATAATCCTCTTGAGGAAGATTACGAACAGGTATTTTACATGATTGTCCAGTTGTCATGCTTACGTAACCTCGACACGGATCGCATAGAAAATATCCTTTCCAATTGTTTCGCGTGATTTTGTTGCCGCGGAGAAATATTCGCTGTGCCATTGCCTAGCAACGACTCTCTTCTGGCACCACTATTGTGGCTTCCAAACCTCATATTACAGTACTAAGATTGGGAGAGATGGATCTTGCTGGAAGACCGTTTGTATCCAGTAAAGAAAGAAGAAATTTTTACGAACGAAAATGATTTCCCTTTCGGGAGAGTCATACTGACTCGGAATAGGTATTAAATTTCATTCATTACAGTCGGAGTAGAGTCTTTGCAATGAATGTGATAGAAATTATGCCTTATTTTGCCTGGTTTAATAAGCAGATCTCCTTCTATGTTCTAAACTCAATATGTGCTGTTCGCATTCTGTCACATCTGTTTCGCTTTGCAAGCTTCATAATGCTGTACAATGTGTGTAAGACACTGTAGAGAAATACTGCATGACGCTCAGAATTTATGTTGCGTAACTGAATTTAAATACGCAAAACAAACACGAAATTCCTCGAAATAATTTTCGAGCAGTATTTTCTGAACAAATAAAACTGTGTTATCTCATACATGAACAAAAAGTAATTCCGTTTCTTCATTCATGTAGGTTAAAAAAATGTGTATCCTCTGTTATAATGAACACAATTATTGATTCAGTGGCAGCACATGGCTTAAAGTACTACATGCTAAAGCAGTACTACAATATACAAGTAACTGGTTTGGATATCTTGACCCAAGTACGATGAGTTTAAATTAGAAACATGTAAAGAAACTGATAACGAATTTTATGAGGGTGTGGTGCAGTGAATGCCAACCCCCGGGAATATGCTAACATAGTATTAACTTTTTGTATTTTAGGGGAAAATATTTGTTAGGATAGATTTGGTTTTGGGAAATATTTGTAAGAGGTACGAAAGCGGATGTAAGAAAGGTTAACAACTTAAAGGAATTTCTGCGTATGGATTTAGACGGACATTGGCTTGCCACGAGGGAATGTCCAGTCAGCAGAATGACGTTGAATGTATATCGAACTGCTAACTACAGAATTTACACTTGTGTGATGGGGGTACATTTGGAGGTAAAAGTGTCAGCCAAACGGTTTAGCAGTAGAAGGGGGTGTGTCGCCTTAGGATCCCAGCCAACGAGATCACCCACCTTGGGATAAGACGTCATTGGAGGCGGACTTACACCCTCCGGGAAAATAATTATAAACTCATTATAATGAGTAAGCATACATAGGGGTATATAACCCAGAGACCAAATTAGGAAGGGGATTATTCTAACAGTAATTTTGGCCAGTTGCGGCCGTAGGCTCTGTCCAAATGGACACCGACTCGACTCCCGGCAACGCCATCCGTCTGCAGACTCAACGCAAAGTAAGTGGAAACTACTCTTATCGCCATGCGCAATAATTGTAATATTATTAAAGTGTAACTCCTCCAATGGGACTAGCTAGGAACGTTAGGAAAAGTGTACAGGGCGTAAGAATGACCAACCGAGTGATGCGAGGTAGCCAAGTGTAATGTGTAACCCGACACCAGTCGGCCCTTTCAGTGTGAGAATTCCAAATGTATATAACTGTATATTGATTGTGTTTTTACTAATATAGTGTAGCATAGGGTGAGGATGTGGGTTTTTGTGGTGATTTTCTCCCCTTCCACATTTCGCACCTGCGCCCTCCTGACAAGCCCGGTGAACAGAGAGCCCCTAGCCATGAAGCAACGATAGAGAAAGCTATTCAGACGTTTCCTTAGTCCATACCCCCGTAACTGGTGGCATAACAGTGGAGACAGTGGTGGGACTACCAATCCACCCCTGTCGTAAGGATTAAGGGCACAACAGTGGTGGAAGCGGTGGGGATACCTTCACGCCCCACCCCACCACGACGTAACAGAGGGTATGAAAGAGACATCTGAACTTTTGAATTAAATTGTATTTAATTTTAAATTATGTTGTTTCGAATCTATTTGTCAGCACTTAATTAAAAAATGTAATGACTGTATGTGTGAGTCATTGCTTTGGAGGGGCCCTGTAACGTGTAATGGAGGAGAAATTTCTGTAGAATTACTCTAACGCCTACTACACCGCACTTTCACGTTCGTTCTCGCTATTATTCACAATAAGAGGTTTCTTACTGTACGTACTTCTCGCGGTCGTGAGTTCGTAAGGTATAACTTCAAGTAAGAGAACTACAAATCACAATTTGAGCCCCTCTGCCCTTAAGATTCTTGCGCGCTGTTCTTTTAAACAACATGCCTTGAACCGTGTGTAAAATGTGAATCTTTCTAGGTTCTATAGAACTTCTGGGCTTTCAGTATCGTATGAAAAACTTGTTGCATCCACTTGACACCGCATTAACGCAGCCAGGAGATATCGACTTTAACCTATAACTCTAATGCTTTGTCATTTTTTCCTTGTACCTTGCCTTATTCGTTAAATTTACGGTCCAATTTGTGAAGTAGTCTTATGATTTTGTTACAATTTGATTAGACCTCTTTCATAAATTCGACACTAAGGGAAGTGTATGCAATGTATTTTTGTTTTTTGGTACTGATGATGCTAATAATGACGATGAAATTCGTGTATTAAATAGTAAACTTGAATACTAAATTTAAAATAAAGGATTCATCCAGAACTGAGCCATAATAATGTAATATTGAATTGTTCTAAACGTATCCATATTGGATTTATTTCCTGTTTACCTTGTAATTTATTTTAATAACGATTTTTCGTCTGCATTGGTCATGTAGTCGCGAGTGAGAAGCCATTTTAGAATGATATTCTGTAAAGGTCGCCTGAAGAAAGCGTGAGTAATATTAAGATCATGTTGCAGAATTTGCCTGGAAGGACTGAGAAAACCACGAGAAAGTGTGATTAAGATTGCCGGTCACTTTTCTATAAACTGAAACCAGGATCCGCCTATTACGTAGCTGCAGCGATGACAACGCACTCTATTTTCAGTTCATGGTTATGTTCGTCTATTTCCATTATAACAGAATATTCTGAGATTAAAACGCCTTTATAACTTAGAATTTAAATTGCAATGTAATTAAATGTACAAACTTTGATATATTTATATATGTATAATTAATCGAATGCCATTCTTTGGCTTTGCTAGCTTGTATCTGAGCTCACATAATCGCTTTCTAAAAGCACTGGAAAGGTGTAAACTCCTTTTCTGCCTTCATTCAAGATTTTATCTGCTGTGCAAAATGCAGAGTGCGGGCGTGTGGTATATGGACCATGGGTTGCTCTTGTATCCCTGATACATTCCTCTGCAAATTTGGTGTCATGACCTGGAAAATAAATCGTTCTGAACCCTCGCGTTCCTCTGTTCCAACGGGAAAGCTGCGCAGTCCTGAATTCCTTGCTCTGCGATCTGCGTTTTTAACAACTGAAGTCTTTTAGACGTCCTGGTATGGAGCAAAGGTGGCCACCGAACGAATGTAACCCATTTCTTTCAGGACATTTCTTCACTTTACAAAATAAACCTATCCCTCCAAACTTAATTTTACCCTGAAAGGCTGCCCGTATGGTTGAAGTAAAATGTGAATACGAGAGGATGTAGAGAGACATTGTGAAGTGGGGTATATACCTGGTTGGCAGCGGTAGATGTGGAATGTTTTAATTGGCAGTACAGAATGTAATGAGTGGAGAAGAAAATACTTTGCGCTAAGAAGAGGAGGGCTTACTTTTATTCCTTTAATTGGCTGAATTTTGCTTTTTTTTTTTACTTGTACCTATGAGCCTTGAAGCTCAAGGTATGCTGGAATATACAAGTTTGAATAGCTCTGCAGCGACTGGTCCTTAGTTTGCTGGAGTGTGGCCTTTCTCGCAGAGAGCGTTTCTCAGCCTTCACCTTCTCTTGCTCTCTGCGCGTATGTAGGATTCATTTATTTTTCAAGACAGGTTTGTTAAAATTTATGACGTTAGTAATGCAGTAAAACACTTTTCGTTTCACACTGAAGTATTTTTCAGTGGCATGTGCCTGACCTCCGATTATAAAACTAATGAAAATAATATAAATTTCGGATAGTAATTATGCAACAACACTCCTATTCAAAATGCTGTAGTAGCCCGCAGATGTCAGTGCATTGAAAAAGGATGTAAACTTTGTCCATAACACCCTTGAGACTACGTCATATCTTCCATCTTATGGAAGAGAATCCCTGCGTCTTCAAACAGATTTACAGTGTTGCGACTTTGGTTCCTATTTTTGTTGAAAATAGGCTAGCACAAGTACTTGCACTCAGTTTCGAGTCCAAAATATTTGTTACGCCTTAGTACAGATGAATAACTTTCGTAAAATGAAAACTTTCAATATCATACATGGTGTCCGAAAATGAGTGCACACAATTCAAACACTTTTATTGAGAAAATTAACAGAACCAGAAGAATACAGCGGAAATATCAAAATTTTGCGTGCAATACTTATTTCATCTAGCGTATATGACTGTGCGCATATTGGGTGTTGGTGAGAAAGCCAGAAGGAAAAGACCACTACGAAGACCAATGAAAAGCTTTTATGAGTAAAGTAAAGAACTTCCCGTTTCCATAAATTTCTGGGAAGTTCTTGAGTGGCTGCGCAATTGGGGGCTTCTAAAGAAGGGCTTGGCTCCATGAAATTAGTTAAATACCTACCTATCTACATATTGAGTCAAATAATCACATGTGTTGGGCAGGTGGTAGCATAGTTTGTTGAGGCACTATGCTAGAAGCAGGAAGGTTGCGGGTTCCAGTCTTGATGAGGTTGATTTTTCAACTGACCTAATCCTTCCAGCCGCACTATGGCCCTGGGATCGACTCAGCATCTAACAGAATTGAGTACCAGGCATCTTCATAAGGGGGTAAATGGCGGCCGGCGCGTAAGGTTGGCAACCTTACCGCCATCTGTGAGCAGACTGTCTGGATAAAATGTGGGAACCTCGACATCTCACAACCCTATAGGACTTCACGGCCTATTACAGGGATAGCTTTATTTTTTTTTACATTACTGTGCGCATGCGTCAATTTAGGGGCATTTGAATACCGGATGGATAGACGTAGACCGATACACAGGCTGAAAACATGGTGATCTAGCCAACTTCCTTTTATTTTTTCAAGATAAGAAATGTAGTCTAATACTCTCCGGACACCTGGCCAGACCTGCCGGACACCTAGGTGTTCACAGACCACACCTCGAGACCCACCGCTCCAGCCGAATATTTTGACATCGCTCAGCCCGCCATCAGAAAAGTCTCCGAGTTCTCTACAGCGGACGTTAATGCTACGCGAGTCTTATAATCAAGCAGAACTTGTGTAATGAACAGAAGGTAAATTTACAGTTCATGAATTACCTTTGCTCTGCTTTGCTTTGCAGTTCCGCCCAGGAAGCTGACGATTCTGGACGAGAACGGAACGAACGTACAGCAGAAGCGGGTAATAGGGCCGTACATTGAGGGCAGCACTGCGCAGATAACCTGCGTTGCTTCTGGAGGTAGGTACACCTACCGTGCTCACATTACAATTATCTCGGAAAATCTAACAAGAGGATATTTTAAATTACAAGGTTATAGTTGTACCAACTGGAGAGTTTACATATGTAAGTATATATATACTTGTATATATAGCAGAATGTAAATATTTTAGAACTGGATGTAGATTATAAGTTCTCTTGGCCAAATGAGATCGTGTATAAACAGAAACTATATTGCTGAAAACAAAATAGAGCACACTCACAGGAGAACACTGAAAGCGCCCTTCTCTTCTTCTTTGCTTCGTTAAACTTTATGGCTTGTTACATACATTCAGTCCTCCTGCTTGATCGTAACCTTTCTATTTATTTCTGGTTTTCCCAAGTTTCATCTCCATTTGATACACAACCTCTCATTCACATACTCGGAGAATAGAGCACAATTTGTTCTGTCAACGTCATTCGCTTTCACATTCTTCCTCAGCCCACCTGGGCTTCCCCTGTACTCACTCCTCTTTAACTTACAGAGCATCCGGAGTGAGAGAGAAGAAATGGGACGGTGCATGCACCATCTCCAATGTATACAAGCAGGGAGAGTGACTGAATCACATGACCTTGACCGGTCAGTAGTGTTCCTCAAACACATAGTCCTGCCGAGTTCTGTTTGATGCCTGAATCACTGATCACAATAGAATTGATAAGCTGGACACGAAATCATAATAAAACAAGGAATTTGATAACAAATCTTTATGCGAGGTATCCTGAGCCGTTACCCGTCTTATTATACTCTTACAAGTCAACCAAATGTAACTAGGTTAATACGATCAAGTAAAAGTTTTGCTTTAACAAGTTTCAGCCACTATTGGCCATCATCATAAGACATATAAGGCACTATAAAGGAACTGCTTTACATATGTTGATTGAACTTAAGTTGTAAGTAAAATATTGTCACCTGTTAGTGACCAGACGGGGTTTTAGATTGGTAATTGGATTTACTGAAAACTAAACTAAACTACAAGAAATTATAGCTCTATCGCTAATCTAGACATTTTACAATTCACTATAGCACATGTTATGACTTCTCTGTGCGCTACGTCTTCACCAGTCGTTGCCTAGTAACGGTTTAAAAGAATATCCTCTTCTGCTTACGTCGTTGCCGGCCTTCTACCTTCTTACCGCTAACTCATGGCCGTAACTCCTAGTCTTGACTGACTAACGTTTCCCCATGGCTCTCTCTCTATATATATAGTCTCGGCACGGACCCCATAGAAAACACTGCTTCCAACAGCTGGTGCTTCAGTATCCGTTACCACCGAAATATGTTTACCCAGCCATTGCCACACAATGGGCAATTTCTCCAGGCTCCATTCTTCCGGTCTTCTCAGCCCTCATGTCACAAGATCATAAAGCGACCTAGAGTAGCCGTAGAAATCGAGACTAGATTGTTAATACATTGTAAATAAAGTGTTTATATCAAGAGGAATTGGTTAAAATAAGCCGAATCAAGGTGAGGAGCCTTGTTGAGTAGACAGTCATATGGAATGATGGTTGTTATAACTATATTGATTATGTAGAAGCCTGATAAATCTTGTATTGTGAGCCGTACTTGTCTGCAAATATAGGGTAACTTATTTTACCTCTGTATAACATTTAGCCTACTTTGAAAATATATTAGTAGTCCCATGGGATCATCTTATTGTCGGTGTGTTGTGTATCCCCAGTTATACGAGTAGTTACTAGGAAAAGTCTCTGTAAGCCTCAACTCAGCAATAGAAGAAAGGCCGGACACGTGTTTTCTACGCGGTCCGAGTCGTATCAAAGAGAATAGACTATTAGTTCTTACCAGAAGTTCTTGTTTTATGTTGAAGCAATGATCTATCTCTCTTTGTTCCCGTTGTTCCGAATTGGAGCATAGGGGATCCGCGAAACGTTTCGTTTCGCTTGTTTCTTAATCTTATAAATCCGGTAGGACTCCTTGAACGAGAGATCAGCTCGTCGCAAGACCGCTACCTAGACACAAACAGAATAAACGCAGATAAACATCCATGCCTTCAGTGGGTTTCGAACCCACGGTCCCGGTGTTCAAGCGAGCGAACGCATTTCATGCCTTAGACCGCTCGGCTTCTCTAATCTGAAGAAATGTTAATAAATGGTAAATACTCGTTGGCCAATCATTTGTGATGATTTTAACCCTTTAATCTTGTTATACACAATTTATTTTAATTGTATCAGCAAATTGGACTTAAATTTGAGGAAGAAACTTGTGAAATGCTACATTTGGAGCATAGCTCTGTATGGGGCTGAAACATGGACACTTAGGGCAATAGATCAGAAACACCTGGAAAGCTTCGAAATGTGGTGTTGGAGAAGGATGGAGAAGATCAGTTGGACCGATTATGTGAGAAATGAAGAAGTGTTAATTAGAGTCAGTGAGCAGAGGAATATCCTACACGAAATAAGAAAACGGAAGGCTAATTGGATTCGTCATGTTTTACGCAGAAACTGCTTTCTAAAAGAAGTTATTGAAGGAAAGATAGAGTGGCGGATAGAAGTGAGAAGAAGACGAGGAAGAAGACCTAAGAAAATGCTGGATGACCTTGGGGACAGAAGAGGATACTGTCATTTGAAGGAGAAAGCTCTAGATCGCATTAAGTGGAGGAATTGTTTTGGAAGAGACTGTGGACCTGTCGTCTGACAGATTACTGATGATGATGCATTAACAATTTATGTATAACTTATACGGATATTATGAGCACCTTTATGATATTACAGTGACAATTTATGTTCAATTAATACATGTAAAGCGCTTTGTTATACTGTTGGCTTTGCTTTCAGATGATGACCTATAGTGACCGAAACATGTAAAGACAAAAATTATATTGAGACCTATTAAACAAGTAACACGTGTTCATCTATCACCTATATATATATATATATAGGTCTGTAATTGTTATATTATCGGAACAGCATTTCATACGTTTTTGTAAGGATACTCGAATGGAAGATACCTTTCGAAGAGGTAGACATGAGTCTCTTTTTGGCGCTACAGCCCCAATTTGAGCCTTGGCCTACCTCCGAGAAATTCTCCGTTTCACTTCGGTTTACTAGATCCTAGATATTCGGTAGAACTCCTTGGGCGGGTGATCAACTCGTCGCAAGGCCTCTACATGTACACAAACACAGAAAACACATACACACAAACACTAAACAACCATGCCCTGATTGGGATTCACGATCCCGGTTTCGGATGAGCGAAGACAGTGCATGCCTTAGACCGCTCTGCTACCGTGACTGGCCGTAGACATGATTAGGAGGAAAAAATTTAAATGGATATAAATTAAATATGAAGAAAGTTTGTGCATTGGATTTATCTGGCTCAGAATAGTTACCAGTGGCTAGCTCTCGCGAACAAAGTACGTCTGTACGTCATTTGGTTTTATATTAAATTATTTGGCAATTTTATAATTTGTTCTTCTAGAGCACGTTCAAACAAAAATTACAGCGGCGAACCTGTGACTGCAGCTATAGAAGTTGACTCTGTAATAAATCTGATATGTGAGGTGCGTAGGTAGAGAGCGGCTGTGCCGGTTCTGCTCTGCTGGAGTTGATATTTGAGTGCGTTCCCTGGCGCAGATGTGGATACGGTTCGCAATATGTATCGGCAGTCAGCACACCGGAAATATTACCTTTCTCACACCAGTATCAGGTGGAAACTCATACAGTTGCACATCCCATACGAAGATAGAAGCCGCAGTGCCGGGAAATTTAATTCTCTGCTGCAGGACTCGTAACTATCATATTCGTGAAAAGCTACGTCATGGTATTCTGGGATGTGAAACCCGGTTCAGCAGATCGGGTTATTTAAATTCAAAGCATCAGATGTCTCACATCGGCATTGCAATTTTTAATATGTATATTTGACACACAAACTTTAATTGATTTTATTAAGAAGGTTGGTCTAGAAGTAAACGCAAAGGAAACTAAGTTGCTGTCTCGTCATCAAAGTGCAGGCAAAATCATGACATAAAGATAGGAAACCGAAGTTCTGAAAATGTGACACAGTTCTGATATTCGGGAACAACGATAATAAAATCAAAACCTGATTCAAGAGGAAATTAAGAGGAGGTTGAACCCGGACAATGCTTGCTACCATTCAGTCCAGAACCTTTTGTCTTTTCGTTTGCTGTCCGAAAACATAAAAATTATATTATACAAAACTATAATTTTGCCAGTGGTTCTATATGGGTGTGAAACCTGGTCTCTGAAAGGGAGAAACATAGACTGAGGGTGTTTGGATTGAAGAGAGACGAAGTGACAGGAGGTTGGAGAAAACTGTATAATGAGGAGCTTCATAACTTGTACTCTTCTCCAAGTATAATTAGAATGATCAAATCCAAGAGGATGAGATGGACAGGGCATGTAGCACGAATTGGGGAGAGGAGGAATGCATATAGGATACTGGTGGGAAAGCCAGACAGAAAGGGACCACTAGGAAAACCAAGGCGTAGGTGGGTGGACGATATTAAAATGGATCTTAGAGAGATAGAATGGGATGGTATGGATTGGATTGATCTGGCCCAGGATAGGGGCCAGTGGAGGGCTCTTGTGAACACGATAATGAACCTCCGGGTTCCATAAAATGCTGGGAATTTCTTGAGTAGCTGCAGAATTTGCGGTTCCTCAAGAAGAGCTCAGCTCTATGATTAATTAAGTAAGATATTTGACATGAATCTGATAGCTTTGCACGTTCACAAATATTAATCATATATTTGAAGTGATATACTTTGTGTCGAATATTCACTTACTTGACAGTACTACATCATTTTTTGTTATGACTGAGAAATTCAAAGAAGCTGAACAAGCAGTTCAGTGTTTTCCATCATAGGTATGTTCAGTGTGTAGATCGTGTAGAAATCAGGCTTCTTATTGCAGAGGAGACGTAAACAGGCCCTAAGTACTGTTCTCTTTTCTCCTATGTATGAATGAGGGTAGGGGTCGGGAGGTTAGCGTTGCGTCTTCGTGTTTTGTTTTCCGCTTCGAAACCAGCGCAGAGGTAGGTTTCGTTGACTGAGTATTTCTGTGGTTTCTATCCGGCCTTCCAGGCAAATAAAGGCATAATATCTTAAATTATGATACGATTGCTTCCTAACACATTCAGTTCCACTCAGTTATTCAGCACCCTTTCTTTCCACTATAGCCTTCATTCATGAGTAATCTGTCAGATGACAGGTCCACAGTCTCTTCCAAAACAGTTCCTCCACTTGATGCGATCTAGAGCTTTCTCCTTCAAATGAGAATATCCTCTTCTGTCCCCAAGGTCATCCAGCATCTTCTTACGTCTTCTTCCTCGTCTTCTGGTCACTTCTATCCGCACCTCTCTTTCCTTCAAAAACTTCTTTTAGAAGGCAGCTACGAAACATATTCCTAATATTTTATTGAACTCATAAGTATATTATCGTGTTTACAAGAGCCCTCCATATGCTCCATATTCTGAACCAGAAATCTCCAGTTCGTATCCCAATCTTATTTCCCTAAGATCCATTTAAATATTAAAATCCCACCTAAGTGTAGGTCCTCCTAGTAGTCTCTTTCTTTCCGACTTTCCCGCTAAACCCTATATACACGTACATTCCTCTTCTTTCTCACGTGTCCTACATGCCTTTCCCATCTCATTCTCCTTTACTTTTATCATTCTAAATATTTGGCGAAGAAGACAATTTATGCATCTCCTCATTATGTATTTTTTCCTTATCTCCTATTTGATCCTAATATTCTACTCAGCACATTGTCCTGAATACCTTTAGTGCTCTTGCCTTTACGCCAGAGACCAATTTCGCAAGCGTTGTTAAACACGCAATGATTACGTAATAAAATTTCGTGTAGAAGATGGAGGAGCGTGAAATTCTGCACACTGCTGGAATGTGTGACAGTTCTTGTCCTTCTTGATCAACACGTGTCAGTTCTGTCAGCCGCAACGCGATATGTTTGCTGTGACAGCTGCACTAGAATAAACACGCACTGCCCCCTGCAGTGACTTGTCATACTTCGGGAGCATTGAAATGCATTAAATTTTCTTCTTACCTAAGTTACTTTCACAAATATTGCTTGGGCTTGTTTTATGAAGCTGTTCATGTTGCATGAAGCCGTTTAATACTTCCTCATCATGGTCTTGATCCAGTCTGTCAGTCAGGAAATTGCCTTTCAGTATTTGAGTAAGAGATCTCTTCCTCCGAACACATTACCAATGTGTTACTGAGTATGAGTGATGATGGGGCTGCCATCCTCTGGGCTATCAATCAGTCTTACCAACCTTAGAGGGAGAATGGTCTCTTCCGCTGGAATCGATACACCAGATTTGAGGACATTGTCATGTAATATTTTAGTGAAAGAGCCCCTTATGTTCAATTTAAGAATATTTTTCAAGTGTAATGGAACATTCATAACTGTCGAATACGTATTTCCAAATTCAGCCGGCAGAGTGTGTGACTGGCTTTGAGTCTAGAGGGCTCGGCTTGGGCCGAACATTGATTAGAGGTCTTGCTGCTTATGTGGAATATCTCCGGCGTGACATCTGACCAAGACGCCGAACATCTTAAAAGAGGATTTTTTTATGGTTTCTTCAGGTTTTCCTTATAAATCTTTGGATCGTAACTTATCGCAAGATCACGATCTTAGGTTTACTACGAAATCGGCTTTGTAAGTTACCTTTCTACTCGGCTTACGTACTGCAGGAAGTGATGTTAGGCAGACAAAGACGCAATAGGAATTCTATCATTAATCTTCCGCTGTTATGTTCTTGACAATAAAGCTCAGTGGCATGGTTGCTGTATAACTGTCTACATACTAACATATTTATCGTAACATTGGGGTCTGAGGGTAGCGGGTTGAAAAGGAGTTTCTTACGGTTTTTGGCTCTCCAGAAAAAAAATTGAATAGTAACTTAAAATAGGCATTACCTTCCATTTTCACGTTATTTCGAATTTATCACCCACAAATTGGATACCAGTCTTCCTTAGAGAAAGTAAGAAATAAATAGTACGTCGTAAAATGTGCTAAAGTCAACCAATAAGAAAGCTAAGAAGCGGTGGAGCTAGCACGTAACCTCTTTTCAACCAGTTATCAGTATTAAATAAATCATATGCACTTTTTCCTGTAGGAGCTCTAAAGGGTATTCTGTACGCCTAATTCCGTGGAGCAGAGTCCTCCGCCAGAAGCCAGTAGTTGCTCAGCTAGTCAGGAAATTCTCCACATTTTACGGAACATGAACAATACCTGATTTGTGACTTCACGTCAGTAGTTCTGAAGAGTTCTGTCTTCTGAGATGTAGGGCCATGAACTACTGAGAATTTACTGACTCTTCGGAGGAAAATGTCGCCTGTCTCTGCAGCGTCAGAGAATAAGCCAAGAAAGAAGGCAGCATGAAGCAAGCAGAAGGCTCTACTTGCTGCCTGTTATATCCCAAAGAAGGAAGGCCTCAGAACCGAGCTCTGAGACGCCACTATCACTCAGACGAACCCAACCTATGTCCTCACACCACACTTCTTTGCGATCAGTCTTAAAAGTATTTTCGCATCAAANTATTCTTGGAATGTTCTTGGGGGGTAAAGGGCGGCCGGCCTGTAAGGCTGACAACCTTACCGCCATATATGAGTCGATTGTATAGGAAACGTGGGAAACTCATCATTTCATAAACCTATGAGCCTCCACGGCCACAGGGATATCTTTACTTTTTTTTTTTACTTTCTTATATTTCTCATCTCTTCTCTGCTAGCTATGTGGCCCGCTACCTCGTCCCCCCCTCTATTTGAAATCTCTAAAATATTTGGTGAAAATTATAATTGATGAAATCATCTTTGTATAGTTTTCTGAATCTCCATTTTATTTCCTTTCCCATAGGCCAGAATGTCCTCATCAGTGCCCATTTTCAGAAGCCCCCGAACTATATCGTTCTCTGAATTGAGACACCATGTTTTATATCCATACGAATCAACAGATACAAATATAATTGTTTACATTTCAATATTTTCGGGGAAACAATGATTAGCACTTAACTAAATAATGGCAAGCATTTCCTGAACCTAATGTATTTTAATAATGTAATTTTAATTAATTAATTAATTGTTTTCATCATAGAGTTTACATTTTACCTATAGGCCTATTTATAATTTAACATATATGGGACAATAAAACTAATATTAATGAATGATAATACACATTCCCTAAACCTAACATGTTTTAATGTAGTTTTAATTAATTGCTTTTTTTCTCACACCAATATTTTAAATTTTGTTTATTCTAACAGATACCATCTAAATTCCACCTTTACCCCCTTCTTTTTTCAATCGTATTATTTATATGGGCTAGTGACGCACTTGTTGGACCGAAGAGAGATGAAGTGACAGGAGGTTGTAGAAAATTGCATAATGAAGAGCTTCATAACTTGTACTCTTCTTCGGGTATAATTAGAATGACCAAGTCAAAAGGATGAGGTGGGAAGGGCATGTAGCACAAATGGAGGAGAAGATGAGTGCATGTAGGATATTGGTGGGAAAGCCTGAAAGAAAGAGACCACAGGGGAGACCAAGGCGTAGGTGAGTGGACAATATTGAAACTGATCTTAGAGCGATAGAATGAGATAGTATGGATTGGATTGATCTGGCTCAGGATAGGGACCAGTGGAGGGCTCTTGTGAACACGGTAATGAACTTTCTGGTTCCCTAAAATGCTGAGAAATTCTTGAGTAGCTGCAGATTTGGCTTCTCTCAAGAAGGGCTCAGCTCCGTAAGGAAATAAGTAAGTAAGTGACCCTGTAGTTTGTTCAAACAACAAGAGATATCGGTATCTCTTCCTTACGTGTCCATATGGCCACATCACAAGACAGGTAGCATGCAGATATTTGTAAAGAGGCCGATGCTACATTGAAAGCATCAGATCATGTAAATGGTTCTGCCTTACTCGCTACAATTTATTTTTACGGGATTCATGTCACCAGCGTTTCAATATACCGTAAAGTTAAGGATTCGCTTACATTGGACGCGCGGAGACTGGAAGAGATATACTGAACGCTGTGAAGCGGGTACTCAGGTTTACTGCGAAACCTTTACACCGACACGCCTTGCGTCTCTCACCACTCAATGCAAATGATGGTGTAGGCGAGAACTTCGTTTCCCTCTCTTGTCGTTGATAATTTCACCACCGAAATTCACCGCTCCTTACACTTCAACTCGGCTCCGCTGCATCACGAAGGTAATAAAATCACAATGGCAGAGGACTGCAAATGAATCTGTTCACGCTAGAGGCGTGTGTATATAGCATTATTCTGTGTATGTATCTTGCAGCATAAGACGTGGCTATCCGTTCTGTGAAAGACGTAGCGCCCGCTATATTACATTTTCCTAAATAGAACACTTTAGAGTTTGTATGTTCTAACGGCCTGCACTGTCCTTTCTCCGGTGTTCATTACGAAACTAATTAGCAGATGAAGTAGATAGATCCAAGTCTGAATGCAAACTAATTTAAATGATTGCACACTGGTTAATCTGCTAGACATGGGACACGTGTCTTTCTGCCATCCCTTCACGTGTCTACAACGTGTCATGTTGAAGCTAAATTCCTAATCATGCTACAATATTCTGTGCTGTAACTCCTCAAGTTTTGTATAAGCAGTATTGATTATTTTTTGTTTAAATCACCTTATTTAGTAATGCTACCAATGATAGGTTACCGGTGTGATGTGTGTGAATATTTGGTACGTAATGTCACGCTTATCGACTGACTGTAGACGGGGTTTGGATTGATGATCGGAGTAATTGGACTATTTGATGTAGCACGTTACTACATGTTACAATTTACTATTACGCACACAACAGTGTCAGCAGTTAAGTATTCACTAGCTGTTTCTCGGTAGCGGCTTCCAATACCAGACGTTCTCCTTCTTCTCTTTCCGAACTATCCCCTGCCTCAGCTACCGGTTTCTCACAGCAACAGCTCACAACGACTGAACCTTCAGAAGTTCTCTAACTCAATGAATGACGAACTCACTTACCAACCAATTAACTCACCTCAGTTCAACTGACTCAGCACCTCCCTAACTGCTCTGCTCATAACCTCTCGGCATGGAACGAATAGAATACGCCGTTCCTCTGTTGATGTTTACTGGTCGTTTCCTAGTAACGACTATTTTTTTGTTTTGCTGTCGTTGCCTTCCAACAGGTTTACATGCCAAATTTTGTTAATGTAACTTTATAAATATATGCGAATTAATTCGTGAATTATTATCAAGAATATTTCTTTATTGAAAGCCGTCACAACCCAGCAATTAATAATGTATGTTTGTAGTTTCAAGTAGACTTTACTACATGTTTCGGCTTTCAAGAAGGCATCATCAGGTAAATACACTTGAAAATTTCTTTAACTTTGAGTTGCTTCTTATTACATGGTATAGTATTAACTTTTTCAAATAGTTAAATACATAACAGAATGCATTCACTGCAAATTATAATCACGTAACTATAGCCATGTCCACACAGAAGTTTCCGACATATATGAAACAGACATTTATCACAGCCACGTTTAAGAAGAGCACATTTGCTGTGACTGCAAAATTAAAACTGTTCTGTCACATGATGGTCGTAAATCCGTGCAGGATATATCGGCATATTTGCAGATTTTATTATAGTCTACAGCCGATCACAGTGACCGCGCAGGCATCGCCAGCTCGAACACTGGAGTCGTGGGTTCAAATCCCACTCGAGGCATGGATATTTGTGTGGGCCGCACCATAGCTCAAGCGGTTAGTCCCTGGCTTCCCAACGCGGCGGCCCGGGTTCGATCCTGGGCCTGCTCAAGTGGGATCTGTGGTGACCAAAATGGCGCTGGGGCGGGTTTTCTCCGAGTACTTCGGTTTCCCCTGCCAATCTTCATTCCACTAAATTCTCCATCATCATAATCACCCGGGGGTAAGTACAATTGGCAAATCTGCCGCCGTGCCGAGTGGACGCAGTTGGACTCCACCTCCGAATAAGCGATTCTGTGTTTGTGTTGTTCTCTGTGTAAGTAGCGGCTTTTCGACGGGCTGATAACTCACCAAGGAGTCCTACCGACTGTGTGAAGGATTAAGAAACTGAAAGAGCGCCAAGTTCAGAAGGGCTATAGGGTCGCAGAAGGAAAAAAAGAAGTAAGAGAAGTGCAGTCCTGAGGACTAAATGAAAAGAAGGGCTGAAAATGTGGGTCCGCGGAGCACAGTTTGGGAACACTTGCACGATAAGTGTAACCCCTCATCAAAAGTGACAACAAATTTCCGTAGTCATTTCAGTCTCGTACAAACACGTGCAGCAGCATTAAGTTTCGGGTATCAGTTTAATTAAAGCACAATCATTTGAGCAAATAAAATTTAAGCATGAAGTTCTTAAAACAGCTTCGGGCAATTTCACAATTTTGTTCCTACTGAGCCCCTTGATTAAACATTTCCTTTGTATTGAGATTATGCAGTGCGGCGCACAAAACCAATGTAAATGTTCGGATCTCTGTTCGTAATCTGAACCCTAAACTCGAAATAAAATATAAGGGTGTTGTGACGACAATTTATTGGTGTTTCAGAAATTATAAACTCAAGATCCTATATACCATCACGCAAGGTAAAACATTAATATCATATGAGAGTAAAGTACAATGAATTTAATTTACATTACCGGCAATTTACATGTGGCCTCTCGGTCGATCGTCCGTGTGTAGGAAACGCAAGTTCGAATCCTGTAAAGGGAGTACATGCTATGTCTGCTGGTTTTCTGTTCTTGTATATGTTTGTGTAGGTGAAGGACTTGGGATGGAATGATTACCCGTTTAAGGACTCTGTTAATTATCTGTATCATTAATATCTTCAGAAGTTGGTTCTAATTTAGATCAGACCGCAGGACATAATCCGTTAAACCTTAAGAAGAGCTTATTTATTTCATCTAATGGCGTTTTTTTTTCCAAAAGCTCAGCGTATATTACTTTGGAGAGCCACTACCACTGCAGATATTGATTTCTTTCTTAGTCTTTCATTCTTCAGTGAATTCGAACTTCTCAGCCTCATGTTCTCCGTGAATAGGACCATAAGGAGGATTATGGATTTTGCGAAAAGAAATACGAGCCGCATGCACAAGAGTTCTCCACTAGTCCCATTCCTCGGCCAGATGAATTCATTCAACATCCTCATGTCTGTATGGGATTGACGCGGACAAGAAATATTTCAACTTCTACTCCGGTATCGCTTTTTGTGCAGGTCCCTCCAACATCATCTTTAGTCGAAATTCGTTTAGCCGTATATCGAAGACGAAACGCACAACTACTGTCAGAGAGAGAGAGAGAGACCCACAATGACGCGTTTATTATAAGCATTTTGTGCGGCATTCATGAGAATTAAATGGAACGGACCGCTCTTCTCTACCGTTGGTATATACGAGGGTTGGAACTTTAATAGTGGCAACTATTTATTTATAACTGATACAAAACAGATGCATGTTTCGAAGTTTTACTCTCCTTCACTGTAGTCACCAGCATTGTGTACAACCCGTTGCCAGCGATGTGGAAGTCGTAGGATACCTTTAGCAGCGCCTATTGTGTTGATAGCTCGAATAGAGCGTCTACAACCTGAAGAATCTCTGGAGCAGTTCTGAAGCGAATGCCACGAAGTGGTTCCTTCATCTTAGGAATCAAGTCGAAGTCACAAGGGCTTAAGTCCGGGGAGTATGGTGGATGGTACAGCACTTCCCAACCCCATCCAGCGAGCAAATCAGCCACAGCTTGCGCTGCATGCGGCCGAGCTTTGTCCTGCAAAATGATGGGTGAGTTCTGCAGAAAGTGTCGCCGCTTCTTTCTCAAAGCTGTGCCGCAGGTTGTGTTCAAAAAATGAACAGTAATACTGCGCATTGACGGTCTGCTGTCTGGGAACGGTATGCGTTATGATAACGCCATCACAGTCGTACACGAGAATCACCATAACTTTCACATTGCTGGGGTTCTGACGAACTTCTGATTTTAATGGTGACCCGTAATGACGCCATTCGTTCGATTGGCGTTTCATTTGTGGCTCGTACGAGAACGATTTCGCCCATGTCTTATCCAGCGTAATGATACGGCGTTAGAAAGCCTCTCCTTCGCGCTCATAGCGCTCCAGGTGGTTACGAGCAGCGTCGTATCGTAGCCATTTCTGCATTTCCGTCAAATCATGCGGAACCCATCGTGATGCAATTTTTCTCATGCCCAGGCGTTCCTTTAGAATATGAAGCACAGTCGTATGCGCTAATCCTGTCTCTTGGGCCAGCTCACGAATCGTATACTCTCCAGTAACGCGGAAAGAGCATACACTTCTTCTCCACTGACACTAGGATGACCTGGCCGACGCATGTCTGCCACATTTTGGCGTCCCTCATTGAAGGGTTTTACCCACCTTGCCACTGTTCTGTAAAGCAATGCAGATTCCCTGCAAGCCTCTTGAAGACCTTGATGACACTGTCGTGCTGTACGGCCTCTGGCACATTCAATCTTTATCCAACTCCGTTGTTCCTGTTTCGAAAACATGGCGACAACACTACATTAGACCGCCAGCTAACAGAGGACTCTGTTCTTTTCGTCACTGCGCATGCGCATGATGTGGGAAGGGAGAGTTTATTTGCCCTGAGGTAAGGTAGGTATGTAACTAACGTGTGGCATAAGCGGCATTATTTGGTTCCGTTGCATGGCGTCTCTACAGCAGTGTTGCCACTATTGAAGTTCCAACCCTCGTTTAAAGTAAAAGTAAAGCTATCCCTGTACCAGGCCGTGAAGGCCCATAGGTTTGTGAGACGCTGAGGGTCCCACATTATCCAGACAATCGGCTCAAAGGTGGCGGTAAGGTTTTCAGCCTTACGCCCCGGCCGCGCCTTACTCCCCAGGAAAATTATTTAGTTAATTCCTGGTACTCGTTTCTGTTAGAGGCTGAGTCGACCCCAGGGCCATAGTGTGGTTGGAAGTATTAAGTCAACTGAAAAATCCAATGACCTCATCAGGACTTGAACCTGACCTTGACCTTCAGGCTTGTAGCATAGGCCCTCAACCAACTACACGTGCACTCCCCCCGGTGATATATATATTCCTTGGCACTACAGCCCCAGTGGGCCTAGGCCTACCTCCATGTACTTCTCCGTTCACTTCGGTTTTTCTAGATCTTACGCATTTGGTAGGACTCCTTGGGCGGGTGATCAGTTCGTCGCAAGGCCTCTACCTGTGCACAGATACAAAAAACGCTCACACACAAATTAAACATCCATGCCCTGAGTGGGATTCGAACCTACGATCCCGGTTTCCAATTTAACTTTATTCAGTTTGTGTAGGGTTTCCTCAAAAAAGAGGAAACTTTGCAACAAAACACACCACTACAAAAGCCCATGTGATCCGGTGATTAAAGCTTGTAGTCAGTTTGTGGTGTTCCTCCATGAGGGAAATGTTTACACCGGGAAACTTATAAACTTTAAAACAGAAAATATTTAAATTTCCATAATAGTGGTACGTCTTCAGTCGTGGAACTTAAGAGAGAAGCCGGATATTCTTCAATATAAATGGAGTGATATGCTAGGAGTCACTGATCCACAAAACCTCGTTTCATAGTGAGGATTTTTCCATCCTGGGACTACCAGCATTTTTCATTTCAGACTGTCGTTTGATGGGTTATAATGTTTACGGTTTGTATAGCGTTGTTTATAATGTTCTTGTTATAATGCTATTAATATATACAAATTCCCTTTAATTCTGATGTTTTCTAGGGTAATACCATACTACCTTTCAATATAGCGTACTTTGCATATTTATTTTGTTTCTTGTGATAAAGTTCCTTAAAATTTTAAGTAATTTTAGCAAATATTTTAAATAAGTGGTGTATAAGCGGATATATCGCACCAAGATTAATTTTTCTTTGCTTTTTATGTGGTGCAATGTATCCTAAACCCACGGGAAACATTGCTCCAAAGTTTAACAGTAATACACGATACGAACTCAAGCCAAATCAAGAATGGGTGATTCCTTTAGAAAGGGCATAAAATAGGGAAAAATTGCGTATTTCAGTGAATACTATAAAAATATGGATACCAGCTTACAAAGTTCTTAAAAACTGGAGCAAACTCACCCAAAGTAAAGACATTTCTATGGTTTTACTTGTCTTCTCTAAACTTAATTCAGGCGTAATGAATTTATCCAAAGAAATATCATGGGTTTAAATATAAAGTGCCTGATATTTTGCAGGTCGCCCCACACCGCGAGTCACGTGGTGGAGAGACGGCATTGAGATCGACAACTCCGACGAAGCACTCTCAGAACGCCGCGTTAAAAACGTTCTGCGTCTGGAGAACCTGGAGCGGCGTCACCTCAACACTGTGCTCACGTGCAAGGCGTCTAACAATGACATGGTCAGCCCTCTCAGCGCTAACATCACCCTCGACATGTACCGTGAGTACTGACATTCGTGTCTCACACGCACTCGTGCATACAGAGGCGTGATCCCAACCGTAACCTTCCTCCTGCCACAGACGAAACTGGCTGCACACGATACTACGAGTAAGGTCGATGCTCGGCCACGCCATAGCTCAAGTGGTTAGTCGCTGGCTTCCCATCGCGGCGGCCCGGGTTCGATCCCGGGTCTGGTCAAGTGGGATTTGTGGTGGACAAGATGGCTCTGGTATCCCAGAAGATACAAGTCTTCGTAACTGCGGCTGTGAGAACCTTAGATCCCATACAGCTAAGCGTCAGTACCTAGAAGCAAATCCCATATAGCTAAGCATCATTCCCTAGAGGCAAATCTCATATAGCTAAGCGTCAGTCCCTAGAGGCAAATCCCATATTGCTAAGCATCAGTCCATAGAAGCAAATCCCATATAGCTAAGCGTCAGCCCCTAGAAGCAAATCCCATATAACTAAGCATCAAGCCCTAGAAGCAAATCCCATATAGCTAAGCATCAGTCACTAGAAGAAAATCACATATAGCTAAGCGTCAGTCCCTAGCAGAAAATCCCATATTATGGTTTATGCTGACCGTCTTGCAGTGTATACACTTTTTCACCTTATTCTTCACTTCCACACTACATGTTTCAGCACTAATGTGCCATCTTCAGTAAAACGCATGCAGTAACAGGAGCAAAGCACAACACAGAACCCGATACACAAATATACGTAGGAAGAATGCACACATAAAAGAGAATTGGCGTAATTCGCGTGTTTGAGTGCGACGTAGCAAGAATCCTGAAAAGTTTCATTATTTAGAATTCATCGTCCTATATGACAAATAGAGATTTTAGTCATTTTAGAATGAAGACATTATGGCATGCAGTACAATAGTTTGACGTGCATAAAGACACCTGAAGATGGCACATTAATGCTGAAACATGTAATGTGGAAGTGAAGAATAAGGTGAAAAAGTGTATACACTGTAAGACGGTCAGCATAAACCATAAACATGAATCAGTGTAACAGGACGCTAAAATATAACATTATAAAATCCCATACTGCTAAGCATCAGTCCATAGAAGCAAATCCCATATAACTAAGCATCAGGCCCTAGAGTCAAATCCCATATAGCTAAGCGTCAGTCCCTAGAGGCAAATCCCATATAGCTAAGCGTCAGTCCCTAGAGGCAAATGCCATATAGCTAAGCGTCAGTCCCTAGAAGCAAATCCGATATAGCTAAGCATCAGTCCCTAGAAGCTAACAGTCACTCAGCTAACAAATATTCTCCGAATTTTATTGAACATGATCTTTCTATGCCGTGTTCACTAGGGCACGCCCCTGGTGACCTACACCAGTTAATTTAATTATATCCAAAAATAAACATTTCCACCAGATATATGCCACGCTGCCTCTGCCGATCCTTCTGCTACTGACAGCGAAGCTCACAGATTTTCCTCACCTCCCCAGATGTTATATTTCCTCCTCCCATGCGCCGGCCAGTGAACAAGGAAACTGTTCAGAAAGGATTATAAGCAATTGTATGTTCAGTTGCTGTTAAATATATTATAATACTACTTCTGTATTTCAGCATCCTGTTGCACATCTTTTTTAAACGCCTATGTATTAAGTCCGTCAGTAATGCAAAAATGCCGAAACTGACGGTCTGGAACACACGCATCACACAGCTTTCAACAAGTGGACAACGCCCCTTACGAGGTGGATATGATTTTACGAAATATTTTAATTTAATAGACTGCAACACGCAATTTTTACGCGCATCAAAATAGTGTAACAGTTCAGACGCACTGAAACACCTGAGGATGGCCGTCTGTGGCCGAAACATGTCGTGTTAGTGTTAAATGGTGAATATTTTAATGACTCTTGTATTATTGACGGACTAAATACTTAGGCGTTTAATATTATAATGTTTTTGAGACATTCGTATTTTTATTTCTCAATACTTACATGTCATAAACTGCAGAAGTTTTAAGTATAGTAAATCCCTTAACTTTGCATGTGTTTACAGTTATGCGAATATGTGTTTGAATCGAATAAATGTCATGGCGCGGAAGTGGAAAGATTTAAACCATCAGAGGAATACACATAGTAAGATCCCACATGTAAGAACTTGCCATGTGTTAATGTAAGGCGCGTGAATCACCTGATGATGCCAGTATAATGAAGTGGCTGCAGACTGCTCTGTATGTTCCGGAGCATATGACAGTTTTAGAAAAATGTTCGACGTTTGGTGCTGGAAATAAGCTGCTTACCTTTCCGAGAAAAATGTACTTTTTCCCGCCTTTTGGAATTTTTACGAGATTATTTCTAAGAACATTTTCGCATGAAAGTCTGTCAACAAGAAATAACGTAAAATTCTTTGTGTTTCATCAGCTGACAGTATTAAATATTGAAAGTTTACGACAACATGAAAAAGAAAAAATTAAGTGTGAGCTGGAATGTAACTTACATTTTTTCCTTTCCATTCTGTTAAATTCTGCGTTATATGTATATCAGTTATCCGCGTAGCTGTGCTAACAAAATAAATTTCACATTGAAACGATCCTGCTGTTTCTCCCTTGCGTCTCTGCTACCATAGTCCAGAGCAGTTTCCTTTTAGCCTACTTTCTTTATTTCGAGAAGATAAAGCAGGCTTGTGAAACCATCTTATTCTCTGTGTCTGTCCCTCTCTGTCTGTAGGTGAATACCCCCCCCCCAGTAACTGTTGAATGCCTGAACAAATCTTTACGAACTTCATATAAGTATCAAGGTATTTGAGTCTATCTCGACAGCATACTTCATAATTCCTCTTATCAGTAATACCACCATCGCAGGCTCTAAAATTGTTGCAGTCGTAACCTTAATACACGTGTTATTGTAATTCCCAGACAGATCATCATGAAACTTGGTATGTATTTCATGCCACCTGAGCACTTCTCAGCGGCACACTTCATAAATTTCGCCCATTAGTAATACCAACATTACAATCTCTCAAATTACTGAGGCAAACCTTAATACTGTTTGAACACCTGTACCAATATTCGTGAAACTTGCAGTGTGTATTCTGCAACATGAAGAAATCTTAACGGCGTAAGATACACGAACAATGCAGCCTTTCAGATTGTTGCTAAGGTAAAATATATAAAACGTTTATCCCACTTATCTTTTCCAGTATTCAGTTTACAGCGAAGGGAAAGCAAGCGATTGGCTATGCCCAGATTTTTTTATAATAAAGTGAAATTCATATATAGTAAAAATTCTGCACGGCACAGTCATGAAGTGAAATCGCCTGTTTCTGAAATATACCACTGAAATCAATTACTTATATTCGATCCAAAAACAGTAGTGCCACACTTGTAACATACAAACAAAGCAAATATACCAATACTTATTTTTTAAAAAGATTATTTTATAAAAAATTATAATTTAATAAGTGTGATAAATTGTGATGATTAAACAGGAAAAAAAAATATTTTGGCACGAATTTGTCAAATAATCATAGAGAAAACTTTTAAATTTAGCACTTTCATTCTTTTATCTATCGCGTAGGGAATTTTTAATTCTAACGAGTTACATCACAAAAAAAAAAACAGAATAATTATTAGTATTTGATTTCATTTTGGCCGAACGTTTTGGAAAATATGAATATCCACATACACAGCGATTTATAGCATCTTTGGTGTAGCTTATGTTTTATTTCAAAAACATTAATTCGGGTTTGTCATAATGTTCATATCCATTCCAGAATTATTAATTATTTCGCAATCTCGAAGCAGCTGTTAGGACAGACTTTAACCAATCGTTGTGTTCAATTTAATTTAACAATTAAAATGTGTCCTTCAGAGACAAGTAAATTGTTTTATTTTCACCGAACTAGCCGCGAAGTTCTCTCTAGAAAATGAATTTAAAAAAAAAATATATTAAGAAGACAAATATTCTGGAGTGTCGTATATGACGTCGGGTATGAATCTGTGGTGCCAGAAGAATGTTTGGAAGAAACAGTGAAACTTAGAGCTCCGTGACACCAGACAAACATAAATGTATTTGTTTGTGTTTTATTTAAAGATTCTCAATAGCTCAGATTGTATATCAAAAATTACTCACTTATTTTGTTCTGTATGTTAAATGATATGATAAAATATTTTGATTAAATTTGGATTATTCGTGCTGGAACGTGCTGTAGTTGCTACGACAGAATGGCTGCGGTTACGAATACTGCGGACAGAGGGTTTACTTTGCGGTATTCTGATAATTATTGTTGTGTCCAGATATGGTCTGAACACGAAGTTGTGTTTAATTAACTTGTTGTTTAACACTTCGTGTTATGGTAATGTTAATAACGTTGCCGCTGTTGGCTCCATAATTTACTTAATTATCCAAATAATCAATTTAGCTCTTTAAAGCACAATGGCCTCTATATGCACCAACTTCTTTAGAGTACTGGAACTCTGCAATTTGTCCACAGAGTGTATTTGTGTGTTCCATATGGAACAATATATAGTGATTTTCCTCCTAAACAGTATTAACTCTTCTACCTTTGTAGTAACTGTACTATAATGTGTGTATACTTCTAGAAAAATGTCCTACTCTAAATAAAAAATAAAAATAAATAAACGAAGAGTGCGGATGATTCTGCACTCCGCGTCATTCATAAACCCAGAGTGAGTGGATTATCAGGGATGAATGATGAATTTTCAGATTTACTGTTTTCCTTTTTTATTCTTTCAGTTTTCCATCCCTGTGTGTCTACGCTAATGGAATTAAAAATAAAATTGATATTAATTTTAATTTTATATGTACTATTTATTATAAATGCCGGTCACGGTAGCCGAGCGGTCTAAGGCATGTACTGTCTTCGATCGCTTGGAAACCGGGATCGTTGGTTCGACTCCCACTCAGGGCATATATAGTTAGAAAGATATCTTACCGTCATAATGTGTGTGTGTGAAATTTCGTTTTTTTAATTCCGTTACCAGAAGGCGTAGTATATTTTTCGTTTCATGCATGTTACGGCTCACTGAGCCATCATCAGGTATTTGACTTTTTACATTGAACTGTGTTCGTCTAGTAGTATTCCTACGTTGGCCAGTGGGTGTATATATATATATATTCTTGTCTTCTTTAATATCTAAAATGAATATAAGGACTGCGATGGACCGGTCGCCTATAGGTACAGGTAATCCTATAAAATGTACTAAGGATTAATTTTTATGGAATTCTCTGTCGGTCTGTTCCTGATGACCTAATTCTTGAAACCAGAAGAAGCTTAATATTTAATGAAATTATTTCGCGCTAACTGACTCTAATAATCACGTCCTGGGTTCAGTTGTTTATCAAATTTTCATTTCCATCAAATGATTTCAATTACTGATCATTTTCTGCAAACTTTGCAACATTTATCACAATTTTCCCAAACTGTAGTGTGAGAGATATCGCTGGACGTAGCAAGCATACGGATGCTATCAAACAATGTGCCTTGGTTTGAGTGTGATGCAGCAGTAGTAAGCCCTGAATATTCATAACACAGAAGATAAACGCCCCTGATATGAGATTTTCAATGTGCTGCTATAGTTCCATCAACATTTCTTCATAAAATTGATATTAAAGTTAGTCGGTTCATAAATTTCAATTTCCAGTACAAGTATAATGTAAACGTGATATGCCCTTTTACATTTAGAACATATTCTTATCTGCAAGTGAGCAAGCAGCGCTTTCAGGTAGACTTGTTGGGAACATAAACTGGCAACATTAATTATATTTTCTATAAGGAAGTGCAAAGTTTAAATTAACTCCTCTACTTCATTTTGTCATTCATTAATCGATGATAACAAACTTTTCATATCATTGTGGGCAGACTTCAAACACCAGAAATCTGAATATGGTCGAATCCCGTATTTCTCTTGTGGTGAGCCAGGTTGTGTACATTTCTTTTTCACTGGCTGTGCAGCCCCCCCTTCTTTTTAATTTCTTGGTGTGGGGTGAGACTGAGTCCACTTGGTACGTTGGCCAATATATTGGCCTATTCTACCAGAGGGTAACAGATGATTAGTGTGGAGCAGTCGGTGGAATGAGAACTGGTAGGGGAAAACGAAGCACTCTTAGAAAACCTACCCCAGGGCCATTTTGCCCACCACAAATCCTACATGACCTGACCTGGGCTCCAACGCGGGACGCCAGGGTGGGAAGCCGGCGAATAACCGCCTGAGCTATGGCAAGCCCTCAGTATTAAGCAAGCCACCTCTTAACTTCTCTGTAGTCGGGAGTCTTGGTGAGCCCACAAGGCTCCTTGTCGCGAGTTCATACCTGTGCAACATGTACTGGTACGAGTTTAAGCTCTGTCAGTGCGCCCGACTGGTATCGGTTGAGTTGCGAGTTGCCTGACGCCGCTTCAGAGAACGTAAGCTCTCTGCCAATTCTGGGGGTTTCAGTGAGAGCTGTGATATCTGATACCACTTAGTACAAGTGGACGGAGCTGAATATATGTAAGTGGTACTTGTAGAGTTGTCACTTTCGCTTGCAATTGATAACAGTAGAGTCTATGTCATTATGAAGGTACCCATTCTTAATTTCAGTCAGAGTGGCTTTCATTCATTTTCCTTATTCCCTTGGACCTTGTCGTGTTACCATCTTAAGTCCCTCAGTTATTAACAGTCGTTTTATTATATCACATTTGATGATATTCAGTGTATAACAGCTGGTAAAGCTTATTTAAGTAACCAAAGTACTAATTAGTGAACGGAGTTCATGGAGGTAGGCCTAGGCCCATTGGGGCTGTAGTGCCAAAGGGGGAAAAGAGTACCAATTAAAGCAACGCAGAAACCACCCATCGTCACTCTTGTTAGAGGCGATATTTCATTCATATTCAAGGCCGTCCACAAACTGAATTGACGCTCTGATGACACTGGTTCAGCGGTAATGCACTGTACTTGTATGTAGGAGGTTCTGAGTTTGAATCTCCTCTGGAACACCAATTGTCACGATTGAATTTTTCTGTCGTTTTTATCACTATTTCCAGGAGAATGTTGGGATAATTCACTTAAGGCAAGATGGTTTCTTTCCATAATTGATTCAAATTTATTATCATCCTACCCACTACTAAGAGCGTCGTTAAATATGCCATTACTACAGATCTGTATTATGTTAATCCTACAAGAGGCGAAGATGTAATTCTCCTGTAAATATGAAGTTAGGTAAAGTCAATATTTATACAGTTTCGAGGGCTGGGATATAGCAGAAAATTTATAAGTGTGATGGATGATTAGAGGGTTAAGAGGGTTTCTGCAGTCTGTATTAATCTGAAGTCTGTGGTCGGACTGGCACCACAAGGTTCAGAAACCCAGAAATGACACTGATGTATTGCTCGCATTTAGTTCGTTAAAAATCTCTCGGCTGGCTCAGAAATTCTTTTCGTGTTACTGATAAATAGGCACGAGAGCCCAGATCTTCTCCATTCAAGTTAGACGCCTTCATTGAGAGTCGTGGGAACAATGGCACAGTTTATAACTGCTTTTCGGTAGCTAGCAGACTTTCGGTGACACTCTAGGCTGGACTTATACTGGGGAGATGAACCTTTCGATTCCCGTTCAGATTAATTTCTGCCCCGACAGCAGGCGGGTACGGTTTTTCTCAGACTCGGAGGCCGAATATTTGAACAGTAACTCCAAACAGGCTACAGCTGACTTCTCAAAAATCTTTCCATAGTCTTACTAGACAATTAGACATAGCTACTACATCGCCATCTCATTGGACAGAACATTGAATCGGAGTGGAATTGTTCCGTAGATAGATAATAATTTGAAATTGGTTAGCAACAGAAAGTATTACATATGATGATGATATAAGGTTATTCAGCTTCTGTATATAGACGTAGTGCGCAACTATAAATGAATTTATCGTGTTAATGTTAACATATCATAAAAGGAAATAGAAGAAGGTAACAGGCCGTGAAGGCCCATAAGGTTGTGAGACTTCGAGGTTCCTACATTTTCTCTAGAGAGTCAGCTCACAAATGGCAGTAAGGATGTCAGTCTTATGCGTCGGCCGCCCTTTATCCTCCAGGAAGGTTCCTGATACTCACTTCCCTGAGAAGTTGGGAAATATATTATACAAAATTTTATTGTTTTGTACAGACTTATCATTTTGTTGCAAATTATTTCCCTGTGTGCTGTGCCAGTCATGTTGGCCGGATTTTCACTTACTCTGTATTGCTTTGGGGAGCAAAGGTCAAGAAAACTCCACAAACATTTTCTAAATTAAATCCAGTTGTGGACCGAACTCACTGGGTTTATCTGATAAATTGAACTGGGAATCGTACCAATGCATTCATTTATAAAATATGAAAAAAATGTGTTTCGTATCTCCCTTTTATAGAATGCATTGGTACTTTTAAAAATTCAATTTATCAGATAAACCCAGATAATTATTTCCTCGTCATTTCATAAAGATAGGAAACAGATGTTTTGAAAATGGGGCACAGTTCAGATATTTGGGAACAACGATAACAGATCGAAACCTGATTCAGGAGGAAATTAAAAGGTGATTGAACTCGGGTAATGCTTGCTACCATTCAGTCCAGAACCCTTTGTCTTCCCGTCTGTTGTCCAAAAACATAAAAATTAGAATATACAAAACTATAATTTAGCCTGTGGTTCTGTATGGGTGTGAAACTTGGTATCTGACATTAAGAGAGGAACATACACTGAGGGTGTTGAGAATATTTGGACCAAAGAGAGATGAAGTCACAGGAGGTTGGAGAAAACTGCATAATGATGAGCTTCATATCTTGTACTCTTCTCCAAGTATAATTAGAATGAGCAAGTCAAGGAGGATGAGGTGGGCAGGTCATGCAGCACGAATGGGGGAGATGAGGAATGCGTATAGGATATTGGTGGGAAAGCCAGAAGGAAAGAGACCACAGGGAAGACCGAGGGGTAGCTGGGTGGACAATATTAGAATGGATCTTAGAGAACTAGGACGGGATGGTATGGATTGGATAGATCTGGCTGAGGGTAGGGACCAGTGGAGGGCTCTTGTGAACACGATTATGAACCTTCGAGTTCTATAATATACTGAGAAATTCTTGAGTAGCTGCAGAATTGGCGGCTCCTCAAGAAGGGCTCAGCTCCATGAGTAAGTAAGCAAGTATTTCTTTGTCATTTAATATAAATAATAAAACATTTTTTAATTTGGCATAATTCATAGACAAAATGAACACTATAAACTCGTTTCGAAAGCTTAAAACACAACCAATATTATATAGAATCTGAGCTGTGTTACTTTGCTGCTGCTTCTACTACTACTACTACTCCTACTCCTACTACTACTACTCCTACTACTACTACTACTACCACTAATACTACTCCTACTACTACTACTGCTACTGCTACTACTACTCCTACTCCTACTACTACTACTACTACTACTACTACCACTAATACTACTCCTACTCCTACTACTACTGCTGCTACCACTACTCCTACTCCTACTACTACTACTACTACTACTACTACTACTAATACTACTACTAGTGGTGTTAGTACTGCGATTACTGCGATTCATTTCAATCCATTTAATGACGTGCTTCACAACAGCTAAGTATCAGTTACAGGCAAGCACTGAATTAAGAGAAAGACAGTAATACGAAACATATGAAAGGTCATGATAAAAGAACATGTACTTCAAATAATAACCTAATAAAAATAGAAGCAGTATAGTAATACAACCAAACGAATTTTGTAAACATTTATGACAACGGTGGAGTCATTGCACCACAATTACATTGTGCGTAATCGCTGTCATAGGAACACGGCTTATTTGAACAAATTCCCAGAACAATGAAGCGTGTCTCAGAAAACGGACAAGTTCCAGCAAAACTGTTGCACGTAGTTAATATAATTTCATTATTAACAGTCTCGAAGAAGGAAGGGAATTTGTTTCTCTCAAGGTTCACTGCCACATTTACGAAGTTTATGCCTCACAATATCAGTGCTGCATAATCTAATGCCGTGTTCTGACGCTCATTTTTTATGCTATTGCTAGGCAACGAGTTGCTAAAATAGCTCCTGTGAAGACAAATCCTTGGTAAAGAGCCCGTTGCTAGGTTACGCAACAGTAGAGGAAGTCTTCCGCGCCAAACAACAATAGAACAACGGTGTTATGCTGTTCGTTTGCAAGCAACAGAACAGTAAACAAGTCTACAATATTAGGTGTTTTCCTTGGTGTCTGTGCAGAGTACTTATAAGAGAAGTGAATTCAGATACAAGTTCAGTTCAGGGCAGTTACGACTTGTAGCTAGTCATAGCCATGAACCCGTGAGTCAAGGACACGAAGCTATCATGGAAAGGAATTGTGAGGATTCAGCTGTGAAGTGTTAATAGACATTGAAGACTTTATACGTGTTGTAGTACAGTGACACCTGGAGTGATCTGAAGCGTTAGTTCCTGTGTTTAATTGCGTTGCCAGGAAATACTATTGTGTGTGTGTGTGTGTGTAGTAGTGAATTATAAAGTGTAGAAACAGCGATAACGCTGCAATAATTGTAATTAAGAGAGAGACTATAACCGAACCGCTAATAAATCCATTAATCCGAACTAGAACCCATTAATTTCGGCACGTGTACCATCCTACACGTGACAGTATTGAAATTTTGATGGGAACTCTTGTTATGTTGACAGTTTTCATTACTTCTCAATTCACACCACTATTCAAGATGGCGTGTTATGCGTCATTTTTTGCAATTCGTTCTGCCTGTACTACCCGGTAGATTAAGTGTGGTTCCAGATATTGTAACATGACTCGTCGGTGGCCTTATCTACTGGTCAGTCGAACTCTGTGACGGCGAAATTAACTTGCATTCCATTACTTGCTAGCCATTAAGAAGATATTGTCCCGTGTTGCCTCTGCAGCGCGACAAATAACTTCACGTGGGTCTCGGATTTGGCGAATAAGTTTATTGAACGCATACTTTTACACACTCAAGTACGATTAGTATCGCTTTTACTGCTTCTGCGATTTCACTTACTCGATCCAACTAATTCGGCGAACGCTAGACTTCGACTGACTCCGGCGGTTATCTTCAAACGGTCAATCGGCCAATCTGTCTTGACATATAGCACCCGTCTGGGGCTTGCGACTAGATCTTTATTACTGTTTGTCTGTCTTGCTGGAATATCTCCAAGTCCAAGTCACATTGCGACTGACGGTCAGTCAGTCAGTATGTCTTGGTGTCGAACCCTATAAGGGGCTCATGACCAGATATTTATTACTGTTTCACAATTACGGTCTTGTTTTTGTGGGGCACCCTCTCTGACGAGAGGACGGGTCTGTCTTTTATATATGCTATTGGCCCTTTCTAGGGCAGTCTTTCTCGGGTCCGAGTCCCAAGGGACTCGGACCCGAGAAGCATATACAAAAGACAGACCTTATATAGGCCTTATGCGGACCGGATATCAGACACAGTTTCCCGCTGTTCAGTTTTCCCGTTGTCACGCAATGCTTCTAACAATTCGTTGTAACCTTGGAAACTCTCTGTTAGAGTTGCGATATTGCGTTGCTTCTATTGTCTAGGAATGGATGTACTCCGATTGTAACGCTGTAGCGCGAACTTGGATCGTTGCCTAGGAAGTGCACGTTACATTATTAATGAAGAGATAAATATGATTCATATGTGTTTCTCTATAAATCTTGAGACAGAACTCTGCGTGGATCTCATAGCAGGTCCGGACGTCGTATCTCTCTCTGCCTTGAATTCAACTTCCATTGCTCTATCTTGCACTTCTCAGCTTAGTGACTATGCTGACTGAGCTGTCCTGATTATTATAAGAGACATATATAAACCCCTGTTTATGAAACAAACGATGCTCAATAACATACACATTTGTGTATGCATATAAATATTGTAGCGTGTTTTATGTGTCACGCTACAAATAAGTTCACGCCGTAGTCTCAATATAGCGAATTTATTCCTTTCGCTCACTTACACACTTTACAATCATTTTCGCCTGCAGTGTTACAGTCACTGCTTACAATAACTCGGCGAACACTGGACTGGCTTCACTGGCGGTTTATCGCAGACTATCTTCTGCAGCGGATATTCCAGGACTGGCTCCTTTGACGGGCGATCCGAAGCTTTCTTCTTCGAAGACTATTCCGCGACTTTCTTCTTCGAAGGCTATTCCGAGACTCACTGTTTTTCGCTGAAGCTGGGCTATCTATAACCTTGCCCGCTGTTAGGCAACGAACCCTCCGTTATAACCATGGAGACTCCTGTTAGAATTACCATGGAGCAATTGTTGTCTCCTCTGTAAAGGTCTATTCTAGCGTTTCCATAGAAGTGACTTCTGGATTCCAGACACGTTACAATATATTTTTTCAATTAAGTGCCATATGATGCCAGTTATTCCCTACAGAAGAACGGAGAGATCAATTGTAATCACTGTAACAGGCACAGACCGAGAATTTAATCCGTAATGTTCATATTGATGAAGATGATGATGATGAATCATTAGATATCCTGATGTTGCAGCGTCAAGATTAGCAGATCAAGATGGTTGGATTCTCTGGGGCGGGGGGAGATAAGGATAAAGCATTAAGTACCTGTTTAAAAAAAACAAGCAAAACTTACAAGAGGTTCTGGCTATTGGTTTCCTGTTGGACTACGTTCTCACTCATGTATTTATATACAGTTACTCTTTATATTACGTGAGATATTCTTGTAAAAGTAATTGCATCCGATGTTTCATTCACGAAGCTTTCAAACCTTCTATCCAGCTAAACAACATCCCCCTTCTGAAAATAATTATTAAAAGTTTTCCAATTTCCACGAGATAAAATAAAAGAAACTTTACCTCGAATGAATTCATCCATCTCAACATTTTTAGATTATTATGAAGTGGAAGTCGCTAGATACTTCTGCACTTCAAACAACGACGATGAATCTCTCTCCGTAGGAACGTTGAGGGTGAAGTTATAGTCAGTACTTACGAGGCTGAGTGCGGCCAGGCATGGGGCTTGTTCAGTACGCACTCGGAGAGAAACGCGTTTCACCACTGTTTAACATGCTGTGCTTAACGCAGAACACAGCCTCCACAAAGCTCGCTGACATGACATTTACCGCTTAACTTTAAACGTGTGACGACTCAATAATAATGGATTTGGTTAATTTCAAAGGTATGGATAAAATGGAGGATTTTACTGGGAAAATTAAAGTAAGTTCATTTACAGAGAGTGAAATTGCTTATAAATTATTGTGACATAATGGCTGAAAGAGGCAGCCGTTCCTAGGCAAAGATTATGACGCCGCGTTTGCAATGCGGTCCGCGCCTAGGCTGTATAACCAGATCAGAAAAGCAGACCCTTAATTCTCCATTGTGCACACCGATCCGCGATTTGCACACAGATTTCAACCTTCCATATATATACGATTATATAACAAAATTGTGCAGGCTAGAAGCAGAAGTCATACAAAATCATGAGAATAAACATGTTCGTAGTATAGGACAAGGTGAAGCCAGACATAGAAATTATAAGAGACTTAATCTTGACAATTGTCAAGCTTATGACTCTTCAAAAGACTTACTAGTTGTTCTTGTAGCATAAGATAAGATAGGCATGATCTGCTGTGTAAGGCCTATACGAACAGAGGACATGTGTGTAGTGCAAAAGGGAAGAAATTTCAATAACATATTATACGTACGAAATGTATATTTGACGAAACGCCAAAGCACATTCATAAGAGACAAACCCATCTTCTCGTCAGAGAGTATGTTACATAAGGACTATTACCGGAAGACCTCAGTTGGAAGAAATCTCTGGTCGTGGGTCTCAAGGAGCATGGCGCCAAGGCGAATTGAGGGGCGGTAAACCGCCAGCCGTAAGGTAACACCGCCTTCCTTTGTTAAGGATTCGTGTTTACAACTTCGTTGCCTGGAAACAGACATTTATTTTTCCGTGCGTTTGCTTATCACGGACCGAATTTCCTTTATATTGTTGTCACGTTCTTAAAGGGGGGATATTCTAGCGGGTGTTGCATAGTAACGACAGATCTTCTATTGCTGCCTGTTTTCCTTGCGGTGGGAACGTTTACGGACATCCCTCTGTTGTTATAGAAACGGCTCACATGTCACAATATATTAATACAGCTGCTCAAGCTTTCTTTCAACGGGATTGTATTACTTTTTATTGCCAGTGGAGTGGGACTAAGTCCCTTGTACTGCGGCAACTTCTGGTCTATTGTACCAGCCCCAGATGATAGGTGAGGGTGATTGTGGAATAGTTGGTGGAATGAAGATTAGCAGATGAAACCGAAGTATTCGGAGAAAGCCTGCCCCAGCGCCACTTTGTCCACCACAAATCCCACTTGACCAGACCCGCAGCAGGATTGTTAGTACACACTAAAAGTTTTATTATGCTTACTGAAATGAGAATTATAGTATTTCTTTGTACAATTTAAATATCTTTATTCATTCCAAATTCAAATACAGAGTTACATACAATGAATGATGATGTTCTTTGGCTTTGACAATAGTGACGTATTTTGAAAAGATAGTATCAAAATGGCGATCATTTCTTTAGCAATAAGAGGGATGGCTTCGTTCCTGTAGTGTGTGACGTTTCGGGGTGCATATGGTCTCGTCTATATTCTAACTGAAGATGAAAGCAATATATTCCTCTGACACGACGGTTGAGTTTCGTCGGATAATGCGGCGTTTTGTGCCAGAAAGTAGAGCTGTCCAGTGTCTATGAAATTTGCAAGCAAACTTCCGGAAATTGGTGTGCATTAAATGTAAATCTGCTTCAGACAATGAACTACACGCAACAGGATTAGGAGCTAATCTCAGCTTGTACGTTAAATAAACCGTAGACAATGGGAAGTATCCAACAGTTACAGGCCAGCTACCAAAACGTCGTCTGTATTTAATATTACACAAGAAATGGATGACATTCAATATGATTGCGAACCTACTCTCGAAACGTCCTAAATGTAGCTATATAAATGGAAATAACAGTGCCTAATTTATCTATAGACGGTCACAGTAGCCACTCAGTCTAAGGCATGAACTGTCTTCTCTCGCTCGGATTCGAATCCCACTCAGGGCATGGATGTTTGGTGTGTGCATGCGTGATCACTCGTCCAAGGAGTCCTGCAATCTGTGTAAAAGAATTACTGAACTGAATAAGAAACTTGAGCCCTGATTGGCTGGAGGATCAATTGAGAAAAAATTTAATTATAAGTCATGCGCCATTCTTGCAGGTCATAGGTTTGAATTTTCTCTGTTGTTAGAGATTGACTTCATTAAATTGCTGGTCAGATTCGACACACACAGGTCACGTAATTAAATGCAGCAGAGCAGCATTCGGTATTTCCGCTTAGTTGAATTATAAAAGTCCCCTTCTCTAGACTAATGGGAGAAGTGGGTTTTTCTTTGTGTTCGAAATGAGGTGCTACATGTAGCATTGCCTCCAGCGAAACAATAAAACTGTAGTGATTCAATCAAACATATATTGGAATTCTCAGGTATGGGCGAGTAACCAGACAAAGCTCTGTAACCAAATTAACACCAGCGTGCCGGAAATATGTTGACGGGCTGTGCTAGCTGAATACTAATCAAATAGGACTAACACCTGATAATTAGGACTGACTGCTTTACAGTCGAAATACAAGCAATTGCATCACTCCATATTCATATTTAATGGCAATAATCATTAATAAATTTAAGTGCCTACTGACGAAATGTGTTTTATTTTAATTCTCAAAGAGTACTGACATGGAAACGAATATTCGTTTCGGTAACGATAAATTATCACAGTTCACTGACAAATTTCTGGCTCGTTTCTGCTTTCAGTTCATGAAATAGTCTCTTTGTAACCCTTTCCCGGCTAGCGCTTCACAAATCGACGCTGTCATGGTTGTTACTGCACATTCAAAATCACCATACCCAGTTTTCTCCAAAATTCAATTCAGCCTTCCGTTATTCAACGGTGCTGACCGAACTGAACAAGCTTTGCACCGTCGAATGAGTTAAACTGGCGAGACATAGTGAGTAGATAAGGATTTGTAAGAAAGGAGGTATTGGATTATGTAAAAGCACCTGAGATTCGCCAGAAGGGACTGACTTAAACCATGATAAACTTTAATTTAATTGGCAAACCTAAACTAGTTCCTCTGTAACATTAACACTACGCAAACTTGCTCCTCTTGTAGAGTCGAAACAAGATTGAGGTTTACAGTTATAGAAGCAAATAGGTCGAATCGATTGTCTGTTCGTACATCTGAGGAAATTATAGAGTATATCGATTAATAGGTTTTTAAATGAATATTGTACCGGTGATAATTGAATGGTAAAAAGAACTCCGTGGTTTTAGTCCGCAAGCGAACTATACCGATCGAGCTACCGTCGCTTGTCGGCGAAGTTAATGCCAACTTAAGCGGATAGGGGTGTCGCATGTTCAGCGCTAAGAATCCCCACGGCCGTTAATTTCGGTTTTCTAGACCGGAGCCGCTATTTCCTTGAAATATCACTTCAGCTATTCTCACGATGCTGAGCGGACCCCGTTCCAGACCCACTACTGCTCAGAAAATCTGGTAGCGTCGGGAATCGAACCCTGGACCTCTGAATCTCTAGCCAGGAAATCTGACCACTAGACCACAGAGGCGAGGTGCTAAGACTAAATACAGGAGGAGTGGACAAGCGATAGGATTCTTACCATATTACATAAATTCCAGCTGTATATCGAATATGAGTAGGCAGAATGTGTGACGTCAGCAATGTAGCCCATAATATGGGGAAAGAAGTGGCAACAGCGTAGGATATATACGTATTTTTAAACGTGTTCATTTTGGTTCGTCCTTCATAAGGTGTAGAAAATCGACTTCTGGTTTAATTACTATCTCAGGACACTTACTGGACAAAAGTATAAACCAACACTATAAGGTGAGCTACTCGTGTAACCGGTCATGGAGGTCCATAGGGTTGTAAGACGTCGAGGCTCCCACACTGTAACGGACACGATTAAAGTTAAATTTTGCCGAAAATATTTGTACTTCCTTCCAAGGAAGAATAAAGTAATTGGGTAAATATTTTGCTTTATTTGAAGTACCATCTTTTATGTTGTAACGCTATGTAATTCAGAAAGAACCTGACGTTTCGGAGAAATATATTACACACATCTCTGCGGTCGAAGGGCAAGTCAAGCATGAAACAAGCAGTCAGAAGGTTTCCCGCTTGCTTTCACGTCTTTTGAGAAATACCGAGGAAAATTAAAACTATATTTGGAAGGTACCTGATTTTAATTTTAGCTTAATTTACTGCTAGTGCGAAGAGTTAACGGATTTCCTTGGTTTGTCTAGATGAATTCCAGAAATGTCAAATTTGCACCTAATAATTATAAATGTTTGCACGGTCGTCATTCATGAAAACCTTCTCCTGCATTTGCCGATATACGAAACCTGTAGTTGGAATGGCGTCATTAAATAACTTAATAATAGATCGGTTATTGAGTAAATCGAGTGACATGTTATATAACAATTAGTGTATCCGGACACTGCTCTGAATCTTCAGAGAGAACTCAACTGTGCGTAATTTGAAGACCTGTTTCGGCCACAAGCCCAGCACTGTAGTCAGCTGTGTTCTGTGGGTTTAAGACGGCGGTTGAGGGCACGCTGAAGGGAGAGGTAGATCCCACTGCAGGCTACAAACAGGAAATTGTGGTTGAGCGCAGTCCTTTCACGTCTTAATTGTATCGTACAGCTAATTTGTATCAGATGAGCTCTGTTGAGGCCACCTACCAGCGTGCCAACAGGATAAACAGTGGCGCCAGACGGCGTGTTACAGCAACAGTATACTGGTAAACATTAGGGTACTGTTATATACATTCTAGTCTCAATGTATACAATGTTTTAGTCAGAAAGGCTGAACGTAAGGGATCGCTTGGGAGACTCAGGCGTAATTTGGAGGATAATATCGTAGAAGGCATGGTCTTAGATGTTTATAACCTTTGTGTTTTGTGACATCGGTTGTCCAGTGATTGAGGCTAGCTCTTTCTAAGGGACCCAACAGAATAGGCGTTTTCCCTCACCTGAGGACGGAAACAGATCCAGTTTCCGAAACGTCGTCTTTTTCTCAGTTATCTTAAAACCAGGACGATGGATGAGGTCCGAAAACCCAATATCTCTGTGTGTAATACACCATCGTTAGAATCCTATAGTAACTACAAGTACCGGGGTGCTAATGTATAGATCCAGGCATTCCTGACCTTGGCCCTAGTTGAATATGAATGATCAGCTTCACGCCCCTGCTGCTGTACCCCCGGGGAAAGAGTCTCAGGTACCCACTGGATAGGAGACTGGGTGGGCCTCAGAGCCGGTCTGGACGATGTGGAAGAGAGATAAACCTTTCCCCTTCAGGGACTCGAAACCCGATCCCTCGACTTCCAGCCAGTAGTAAGTCGTTATACCGACTGTGATAACTCAGCTCCATGCATATGTTGTCCTGTTGCAGTTAAGTAGACAAAACCATTTCGTAAAATCTATTAGCGCTTAATAGCTACAGAACAGAAAGACAACGCTTGTTTCGGTTGGACACAAATGTCGCTTTCATGACTGGCTTGTAATGTGTAAAATGAAGAGGGGTTAAATGTTTTTGCGGCGGTATCGATTTAAAATACACCCTGGTCCTGAAGCCACCCACATTCTTGGGATGTGAACAGGCGATGTTCAGCATTTCCGGAGGTTGGTAGGACGTCTAGACTTAAAATCAACAACAAGACATTCAGTTGTGTGGCATCTGTTCGTCAAAAGCTGTTACGTTGATTGTGATGGTGCTGATGGCTACGAGGGAGATGATAATGAAGAGCACATAGAGTTGAGAAAGAAGAGCTACACCTGTCTTTACACGTACAGAGACAGCGAGCGCCCAGGCCTTCCATTCGGGAGGTTTTGTTTCGAAATGTCAACGGTCACCCGTCTGTGTCCTGGCTGAATTGTTTTGTGACGTTCCCCAGTCCTCCCAAAAGAATGTTGGGATAATACTTCCAGACATACAACTACCTCCTCCCTGAAAATTTTTATCTCTTCAGCATTCATGAATACTATCACTTGTATTAGTGACTAAGACGTGGGTTTGGATTTGCAATCGATTTATTGGATAACTACCAGTTGTAACTACAAAGAATTCTAACACTCCAAATTATTATTGGAACGGTAACACATAAAACAAAGTCTTCATACTTCAATTCTAATCTTCGTTTGTAGCCTCCGGAACTTTGCTATTGGACTCTGTCTGTCAGTCCGTTATCTTCGCTACCCTTATAATCTTCTCTTCAACCGTGCAGAAGTCACAGCTGCACTGCACTCCGCACTGGTCTCTGATTTGCCTTGAACTGCTGGTGTTATTCTATAAACGTCGCTATATAGCCTCCGCACGGACCACATAGAAAACACGAATTCTGTTGTTGTTGTTGACTAAACTTGTTTACTCCTCGTTGCCTAGCGACAGACATCTCATATTGTCGTAAGTCACCCAGCTGAAAATTGTTTACATGTCCGTTGTCTCGCAATGGAAAGCCCTTTGCCTGTTGTTGACCAAGAATTTTTCTTCGCGGGAACGTGTTTACCTAACTGTCCCCTAGCAACGGACATACATGTTATAATATCTTCCAAATTTATATGAACTTATGTCATTCGTGAAGTTGAAACAACATTCTTAATTAACTTAATAATTCTCCATTTGGTCCGTATTGTAATGTGTTATATTGAAAGACATTAAATCCAAGAAATTCTTAGAGAAATCGAAAAAAACAATCACACTTGGAACAAGCATTCACATATTGCTGTTATGCCACCTACCGGCTGATGTTAACCACTATTACTATTTCTGTCCAACGTAAATAACATAGACAAAAATTGCCTGTCCAAGAAGTCAGAGTAAAATAATTGTTTTAAACTCCCAATATTCTGAGTATATCCGTAAGGTTGTAATTTGGATATACGAAACAGATGAACTAGAATTGCGATTTTGTATATAAATTTAATTCAAAATATAAAGAAAACTTCAGAGAAAGTTTTTGAAATATCTTCATGCAAATCTCTGCGGATATAAATAATATATGACAGAACAGGTAACTTGCGAAGGGAATTAAGTCTGCTTAGAGGGATTATTCATCTCTGCTAGATCTAAGGTATTAAACTGCATCTACTGTAATCTGGATTTCGCAGATACGGAAGCGAAGCACGCTAAAGTTATGTCAGTTATCTGTGACAAGGGTAGAGACGTTACGGATTCTTTCAAGGGATGTTAATCCTGTTACATAGTTAAACAAGACTCAGAATGTAGTACCGCGGATCATGTAAACCCATATTTTAAGGCTCTTGATAGACGTCTAAAAGGATTTGCATGAATAAAACCTAACTTTTCACCAAGTCTTCTTGTTTTCTATAACAGTTTACATTTAGCTCTTTACAAATTCTCTTAAATCCTTAGGGCAGATATCCGTAAACCACTACCCATTCACCATCCCAATGGACAGTCTGCTGGAGGAGTAATATCCTATAGATTAAATTTTGGAGGTACCGAATGTGAATCTTAGCATTCCTTAGAGTAATTTGTTTGATGTCCGCCTTACTCCCAGCCAAATGCAGTGAGAGTTATTGCATCAGGAACGTTTCCTTCCTAATCTCTTCCAATCACATTCGTGGCCATCTTCTCATTCCATTCAATCACGCTAATGGCTTCGCCTGGAAAAGTGTCGTCAAATAAACTCTACAAGCATGTACAATTCCTCACCCTTTCCTGGTGTGTACATCATTAACTCTTCTTAAAATGTTTACATATAAGCTGATAATGTTCTGGTATATTCACTGTCTGTTAAATTTCAAGATTAATTTTAGTTAATAAGTGAAAAGTATCAAGTACGACAAAAATTCAACTGATATCTGACCTTGAAGTTAATAAAAGCAAGGAAGTTCACAGTTATATTAATTACGTTAACTGTATGACTAGGCCCCTACAGAATTTTGTAGTGAAGTGTAGACATCTTGGACAAACCTGACACACATGACCGCAGATAATATAGAATGGACAGACTTGACACTAGAGCCATATTTGGTCATTTTGCATGTATATATACACTCTTTTTTTTCCTTGGCACTACAGCCCCAGTGGGCCTAGGCCTACCTCCATGAACTTCTCCGTTTACTTCGGTTTTTCTAGATCTTACACATTCGGTAGGACTCCTTGGGCGGGTAATCAGCTCGTCGCAAGGCCTGTACCTGTACACAAACACAGAAAAACGCACACACACACAAACTATACATCCATGCTCTGAGTGGGATTCTAACCCACGATCCCGCTTTCCAAGCGAACGAAGACAGTACATGCCTTAGACCGCTCGGCTACAGTGACCGGCATATATACACTCTGTGGTTATCATATTAAAGCAACCATGCTTCATAAGAAGGGATGCCCCTTATGCGTCTCTCGTGCACATGGACGTAGTCATTTTATGGAATGGATTCTGTTATGAGTTTGTTATAAAGAAGATGGATCACACGAAATTGGATTGCAGCAGTTGAAGCCAATTACAAGTGGGTAACCACAGAGATTTTGCCCCTGACCGTCTGCTCAATCTGTCACAACAGAAACCTGCGACTGTTCTCGCAATCCGTCTTGGCTTCATCTTCTCTTTCAGAACTCAATCCGATGATGAAGAAACTCATACATTTTACATGAAATGACAAAGGACTGAAGAATACAATGAGTGTTCTCCACTCAGTTTTGTGTTACTACTACTACTACTACTGCTGCTGCTGCTATTACTACTACTACTACTTTTCCAATGGTCCTTTCAGGGCCCAGGCGTCTTATTCGGTTCTGTAATCTTTTTACAGACGGTATGACTCCTTGGACGGGTGAGCAGATTGTCGCAAGGCCTCTACCTAAACACAGGACAACACAAACACAGAATAAACGCATGCACACACCTAACATCCGTGCCTTGAGTGGGATTCGAACCCACTGTCTCAATGTGTCAGTTCAGGCCTTATACCGCTCGGGTACAGTGACCGGCACTGAATCTGTTGCTGCTGCTAATTCTACATTCATGTAACACGTGATTTTATGTTATTACGTTTCATAAATCAATCAGCCACTCTTTTACCAATCAAATGATTACCACATTGGTAATAAAACAGAAAAATTTCAGTGAAAAGAAATAAAAGAACATCACCAAGAAACAGAAGGAGTGAATATGTTATAAACAATTCCTTAAATCTGGAAGAGGAATCATTAGGAGTAAGTCTCAGTAAAGTACAAATGCAGTCTGCTGGTGAGGATAAACGAATAATGTACGATCTCTATGTTCCCATCTTCGTAATGGCGGCTTCTGAGGAACCGCTTTTTTTTACTGCTAGTGGGGTGGGACTAATCCCTTGTACTGCGGCCACTTCTGGCCTATTGTACCAGCCCCAGATGATAGGTGAGGGTGATTGGGGAGCAATTGTTGGAATGAAGATTAGCAGGGGAAACCGAAGTACTCGGAGAAATCCTGTCCCAGCGCCAGTTTGTCCACCACAAATCCCACTTGACCGTACCCGGAATCGAACCCGGGCCGCCGCTGTGGGGAACCAGCGACTAACCGCTTGAGCTATAGCGCGGCCCTGAGGAACCGCTTGCTCTTGTACGTGGGGGTTCCTAGTCAGGTATTAGAAAAGTAGCCATTCTGTTTCACTGGGAACGGAGAACTCGTTCTAAAAACAACGTACACGTACGTAGATAATAATGTAGATAAGTCGCTACTCGTGAATAAGAGGATAAATGGGAGGCCAATATAAGCTGTATTGTGGTCGTAATACCGTACGAAACCAGCTCTGAGACTGAGGAGATTGCATACTCACCTCCATCTACGTAGCTTTGCTGGCACTTATATTTATGAATTATGAACGATACTTTCAGTAGCTGACTGTTAGGATGGTCAGTGAATGATGATTTGGAAAGAATTTAAGAGGAAACGATTGTGGTATGCTTCAAACTACTAGCCATTTTGTGTTGTCTGGAAGGGACGCTAATCGTGACACCTTGAAATGATACGTGTATATGCTCTGATCTTACTTAAAGCAGAAGGAAGAGAGTTCTCGGTGGTCAAGGGTTCAGGGTTCAGGTGAAGATTGATTGTGAGCTGTAATAACAATATTAAAATGCATCTTAGAGATATAGGATTGAGATGGTATGGATTGGATTGATCTGGCTCAGGATAGGGACCAGTGGAGGGCTCTTGTGAACACGGTAATGAATTTTCGGGTTCCACAAAATGCTGAGAAATTCTTGAGTAGCTGCAGAATTGGCGGCTCCTCAAGAAGGGCTCAGCTCCATGCGTAAGTAAGTAATTATAAAGAAGTGTCAATAAGCCTAATCATAAAATCCAGAACTCATTATTATTAGTCATGTTAACCCCGTACACGTGACAGCATTTACCAAATATAAGGTCGAGGTAGCTTCCAATGGCATGAGGTTTCTACAGAGCTATATTTCCGACTGGTATTGCAGAATTGCGGGGGGATGACTGCGGGTAATGAGAAATTCTAACTATGGACACTGGAGTCACAGCGGGTTGGGGCGCCATGTGTCTTCAAGTTGCTCGTTTAATCCTTACTGTCGTGAGGTCAATGCATGCAAATGCAGGGATTGGTAGTGCCATTCGGCGTGCTTACTAAGTAGCTGCTACTGATTGGTTCGCAGGCGCTTCAGATGTGTTAGGGAAGGGTTTATTCAAATGTAACTGTGCCAAAAGTTACGTGGGAATCGAAAGTTGAAGATCCATGTACAAGTAGCTGTTATTTCATACTTATAATTTGCATTATTTGGTCACTTTTTTGATCCTAAAATATGTCCTCAATATGTCATTAGTTACATGAATATGTAAAGGAATACAATATTGTGTATAACCCTATTTAATGTGGTGGTTTTGGTCACATTTTTCTCCTGTAAATCAAGCATTGATCTGAGTATAAAATTAAATTGGATGTCACAAAGAAAAATTCCCAATATTTCTCTCTTATTCATTTTTATTTCTTATCGGTTCTTATATTACAAGCAGGAAGGTCACGGTTTCAAGCCCAGAAGAGGTGAGTTTTTTTCAATTTACCTAATCCTTCCAGCCGCGCTATGGCCCTGGGGTCGATTCAGCCTCTAAGAGAAATAAATGCAGGAATCTTCCTGAGAGATAAAGGGCGGCCGGCCCTTAAGGCTGACAACCTTACCGCCATCTGTGAGACGATTATCTAGAGAAAATATCGGAACCTCATCGTCTCACAACCCTATGGGGCTTCATGTTCTGTTACAGGGATAGCTTGTACCGTTTCTTCTTTTCTTCCCTCCTTCCATTCTTTCTTTCCTTTCTTTCCAGTAAATATTTCTCTTACGTTAATAGTGATACAGCTGAATGAACTGTGTTAAAATAAATAAACCACTCACCAAATGCTCAGTATTGCATCTTGACTGAATATAAAATCAGCAGGAGGTACTAAAATATTGCAGTTGAGGAAAATTAAATTACGTACAAACTTCGTTTCATAGGCACCGCATTCTCCTGTTGAAGAAAATGAAATCTGTATTTCTTGCCCACCTCAGTTGAGAATTTAGCGGCAAGTCAGTTGTAATTAAAAGTCCTTCGTTTTCCTTGATATAGAATCCAATTTCGAATCCTCCTACAAACAAGTCATAGCTTCTTATATCGAAATGATGAAGAAAGCCCAAATATTCTCATATATCCAGTTCTAGTAGGTAACGCAAACAGAGATACACTGTAGTCCCAGTATCGTCTAGCCTGCTTCATTTACACTTTCATAACGCACAAAGGCCAAGAGAGTCAGCGATCTGACGCCAGTATTAACCGTAGAGTTAGATTTCATTAAGGTTCCAAGATTAGCACAGTCTTCATCCCTTTGTGTTCTCACACAGGGCCCTCGGATTTTCTTAGAAAGGTGAGCACAATTGTTCTTTGGGCTTCATATTTGATGCTTCTGTTCCAAACGTCTTACTGTAGGGGCTCGATATAAATATTTATTTGACTTACACGATAGAATCCAACTATTAAATTCTGCAGAATATGATTATTTTATTTAACATTCTCAATGCTCAAGTCAAACATATTTTTATTTCATTTTACATTATATAATGCCTGATTTTTGTTACTGATTTAAAATTGAACGATTGCTAATGAAGAATTTTGAGGGATATGTTAGGAAGAAGTCATGGTCGGTTTTGGTTGCTGTTCCAATATATTTCTGAAGAAGAGTATGTAAACTACGGACAAATTTGGCTACGATAAATGACCATTGGACCGAGTATCGAACCCGCGATCTCCTGAACAAGAAATAACATTAGCAACTCAACCCCGAAGTTCAGGTTAAAATACGTAGTTTAATTTTCTGTATTGGGCAGCGTAGGGGCACACGGTAACGTAGTTGGTTGAGGCACTATGCTACAAGCCGGATGGCCTCGGGTTCAAGTCCCGATGAGACCATTGTATTTTTTTCAATTGACCTAATTCTTCAGGCCGCATTATGGCCCTGGGGTCAACCCAGCCTCTGACAGAAATGAGTACCAGGAATATTCTTGGGAGTAAAGCGCGGCTGGCGCGTAAGGCTGACAACCTTACCGCCATCTGTGAGCCGTTTGCCTACAAAATATGGGACTCTCAACGTCTCACAACCATATGGGCCCTCACGGCCTGGTACAGGGATAGCTTTACTTTACTTCTTTTTATTGGGTAGAGCAGAGTCGAAAGGAATTGGAAGCGAAAATAAGTCATGATATTTGTAGACAATAGAGTGAGTAAATCTTTCTCGCGATTGATATTTTACTTATAATCTAGTGGTAGAAATTTTAGGGCTTTATATAAAATAACCGAAGGTTTTATTGCAAACTTATGATTTTTTGGGTGTAGCTGAAACAAGTAAGAAACATTCAGAGCAATCGTATCCAGATTATCTACTGAACTGCAGTTCGTTGTTTGCGTCAAAAGAAACACGCATGTGTTATACTGAAGTGGACATGCTAAATTATGAATAATTATCAATTTATCAAAAATATGGGGAAATTCATTAACATTGCGGTCTCATGTTGAAATCTGGGTACATTCCTGCTTCATTTAACGAAGCTATGCCAATATCGGGTGTTATAACGAAGTTGGAGAAAACTGCATAATGAGTAGCTTCATAACTTGTACTCTTCTCCAAGTATAATTAGAATGGTCAAGTCAAGACGGATGAGGTGTGGATGAGCATGTATCACGAATTGGTGAGAAGACGAATGAATATAGGATATTGGTGGAAAGCCAGAAGGAAAGAGATCACTGGGAAGACCAAGACGTAGGTGTTTGAGCAATATTAAAATGGGTCTCAGTGAAATGGGATGGAGTGGTATGGATTGGTTTGATCTGGCCCAGGATAAGGATTAGTGGAGGGCTCTTGTGAACACGGTAATAAACTTTGGGGTTCCATAAAATGCTGGGATATTCTTGAGTAGCTGCACAATTGGCGGCTTCTCAAGAAGGGCTCAGCTCCATGAGTGAGTGAACACCACGTAGCCGGCTTTAGTTAGTGTTAAAAGCTCGGAAAAAAATACAAAAGAGCTGTTGTGGCTTGTCTTAAAGAAGTATCTACACATTGTCCTAGAGCAACAAAGGAAAATCACGAAATCCCTTTCAGGATTATCACTCTCTGAAGCAAGATCTGTGACCATAAATTTGCAGAGAAATCCACAGGGCAGTAATCTTAGTGAGAACTCGTGCAGACAAAATGATGGCAAAATATTCCTGACTGATTTCAAGGTTCTAATTACNAAAGATACATCAAAGCTTAAAAATTATCCACCAAGTGAAAGAGCAGTTATCCAAATTAGGTTTCTTCACCATTATCGAACATCATTCTGTAATTTAAAATCTAACATGAAACATTAGGAGACGAAATAACTCAGTCTTGTGATTATCCAAAAAATGGACTCACCAACCAAAATCCCGTCTACAAGTTACTAATACACGTGAGAGTTGGAAGAAATTTTTAGTACGACTTCCTGAAATATAAATGAAACAAAGGCATGGTAAAACAGAGAAACATTAAAAGAAAATCCTTGTTCTTTTTTATAGACATGTAGACAGAATTCAAGGAAATGAAATGCTTAAAATGATATGTATGTATATATGCTCCCAGAAGTGGGTGTGCAGAGGGGAAGGAAATGCTTGGGGAAAGAAACGGGTAAATGGAAATACCAACTCAAGTTCCGAACCTTAAAACGAAATCCAAAGCACCAATTTCTTGTGGTGGAAGAAGAGGAAATACCAAGAATATTTATCATTGTGTCCGTACTAAGCCAAACCAAAGAAAACTTGTATCTCGTATATTACAGAGGACTCAAAGTTTTGCTTCCATAACTTTCTGTACATTCTGTCCACAGACAAATTTCTTTTGCCATACTTTTTTATATATTCACCATCTACAACGCGCGTTTCTAGGTTTATCGGCTATGAAGCAACCTTATTAGGGTCTATGTTACATCCATATATTTGAAATCAGTGTTAAGCAGTCATTTAAGCAGCCACATTCAAAATGCATCGAGTGTAGTGAGTGAGGAAAGTGATGGAAGTAAGTATGCTCACGGCGGTGGAAATTAGGAAATGACGCCGTGTAGTTAATTAAATAGGTACACAAATTTTCCGAGTAACATCCTTTCTCTACCTTCTACCCACGCTATGTGACGTCACCGTATTCTTGAAAACGACTGAATAATGGAAGACAGCGCTCCATACTGAGATAGCCAAAGAATGTTTTATGTAACTAAGTTAACTCCATGGAAGAGAGACCTGCTCAAGAATCTGATTTGCGCTCCATCACCTCTTGAAATTCTGTACCCTTTATGGAATACAAAGTTCAGAATCGAATTCTCAAAATGCAGGATTTGAGGTTCTGAAATCTGTGGTTATGAAGAGTATTACTTTCTGCGAAAGGACACGAAGTAGTCCGTTGAAAGTCAGCAGACGTTTCGGAGGAAAGTATCGCCTCCATCCATGAAGATAGAGGCTATATATTTCTCCGAAACGTCGGCTGACCCTTCTCGAGTTCTCAAGAATTTGCCGTTAGACCTATATCNTGCGTCTTTGGCAATTTATTCTCAAAATTCTCAATTTTTAGTACATTCTTTAGGATAACAGGTCTAAAGAGAACATTCGATAGTTAGGGCAGTGGTTCTGTTTGTTTATTTAGTACTCTAGTCTATCTTCTCTTCGTTAGTACTTTAGCGATTTTCACTGTAACTGGCGATTGAGTCGAATTTTACACGTCTGCAAATACTATCACATGTCAGAATATACTTGTATTCAACAGAACAATACAAATTCGCCGAAAACCGACGTTTCAAACGCGACATTTGTACCACTCTGTGCTCTGTACTAAGCCACAGTAGACGTAACTGGTGCACGCCTCAGCCGCCAATGTGAGTTAAAACACTATTACAACATTTTACTACGAGTAAAATATTATATTTCTATTTACTCCGGAGCGGAATCTCGCCGAAAACAGTCATGACGTTAGATTCACAGCGACCCTGGCGGGCAGTGCGATACGTTACTCACGTTTCGTGCCGAGAGGTAGCGTGCGTGTCTCATTCGATCCCGCAAAATATTTTATGAACTCTGCTGACCACATTACACCACTGAGGTCAAAATGTAGTTCTATCGATCTTCACGTTGTCTGTAAAATGAAAATTATGCTTATCACGTTACCCTCAATAATTGCACAGCGTGGCTGTAGTCATCAGGTTCTCCTCAGTTTTAATATTAGATAGATGCGAATGTATGATACTTCTCTTCTTGATAACGCTCTGATATCAATGCTAATGAGAGTTGAATGCAACAGAAAGGTGTGGCTGCTAGTCCAGTTGACTGCAAACTTGTTTTATACGAGGTCATAGAACCACTTTACGTAATGTAGCAAACGTTCAGGTCACAGTGGTAATATTAAGCAGACATGACACGTTTTCCCCTAAAAACTTTCGCTGCTGCGTATGACCATTTTAATAGCAATTTAAAATGTAAGCTGAACATGATCTATCTATGCACGGTATCTATCGATCTATCGATTCACCTGAATCACCCACCCACCTGCTGCCTACCCACACACCTACCTGCCTATCTACTACCTACATATCAACCTATCCACCTAAGGCTCTACAGTCATTTTTCCTGGACCTTGGTCGCTTTGCAGTTTCTTGATCTTTTACACAGACGGTAGGACACTTTGGACGAGGGAGCAGCCCGTCTCAAGGCCACTACCTACACACACAGTACAGCACAAACGTAGAATAAACGCATATAGAAATCCATGCATCAAGTGGGATTCGAACCCACGATCTCAGTGTTTGAGCAGGCGAAGAGAGTTCATGCCCTAGACCGTGAGGCCACTGTGATCGGCGTATCTTTACGTAACTATATTAATCTGAAATAAAAATGGCAGTAAATTAATATATATATAATCTATTTCATATTTACAGTAACTAGTCTGACGGACTTATGTATTATGGAATATGTTTCGGAACCCGATGATATTGAATACACGTACTTTTCTTACCATAAGGGCAATAAATGTAATTTAAAAATTGAAGCCATTTAATACATGAATTAAATTATAAATTCTGTGTTAGATTATTATTATTTCATAACCCAAAATCATATTAAAATCTCGCCTGAGAAATTTAGACCTTTCAGATTAGTGACAATTCAAATAATTTGAAATTAATGCCATTTTTAATGTTATTGTCTGCAGTGGAAGAAACCGAAGCCTGACGCACAGAACCCAACTCCTTCAGCCGACAGTTTCAAATTTAAATATCATGCACACTCATCCGTGGGCGTGCTTACCGGTTTTAGAACATGGCTTGCGAATGAATATTTGCAATCGTAATAAAATGTATGGCTAGGCAGAAATGTTTAAAGTTACTTCGACGATAGTGGATTCACTAAATCTGTTAACGAGGATGAACTGCCAAAGAAGGGAACTAACTCCATAGATCAAAATCCTTCGCGAGAAGCCAGTAGTCGGTCAGCTGGCCAAGAAATTACCAGCGTCTTAGGGAAACAGAAAGTTTGCTACCGTGTTCACAAGAGCCCGTGTTTGGTCAGTATCCTGAGATAATTAAATCTGGTTCACATTTTCTTTCAGGTCAATTTTAATATTATCCTTACATGTATTCTTAGGTATCCGAAATTGTAATATCCCTGCAATTTATCGGATTGAAGGCCACGTCATAACTCAAGCGGTTAGTAGCTGGCTTCGCACCGCTGCGACCCGGGTTCGATCCTTAGCCTGGTCAAGTGGGATTTGTGGTGGACAAAGTGGCGCTGGTCGGGTTTCTCCGGGAGTACTTCGGTTTCCCCTTCCAATCTTCATTCCACCAAATTCTCCATCACCATAATCACCCGGGGCAGGCTCCAATAGGCCAATCAGTGGCCCCCGTGCCGAGTGGACCCAGTTGGACTCCATCCCCCCCACTAAGAGAATTTAATTATCCGACTGAAGTTTGGTATCCCTTTCTTTTTTTTTCCTCCCACATATTCTACACACACTACCCATCTGATCCCTCTTAAGCCTATCGTTCCTATAATTAGTGACGAGTAGTGCAAATTATGAAGGTTCGCATTGGTCAGTACACATAAAAAGGCAAAGATTTCCCTGTATTTAACTAATTAAGCAATGCGTCATGAAGGCGTATGGGGGAGTGGATGTGTAGATCGATATTTTCTTGACCTCGACATTAGTTGGATGTGAGTGGTCAGCTTCACAAACCGGCCACTTTACCCCAGGGACCCATTGAACAAGAGGTTTGGTGGACTCCAGAGCCGGTCTGGACGACACGGAAAAAACACTTGACCCTGCCGGGACTCGAACTCCGACCCCGAACCCGTAGTTAGTCGCTATATAGAGACTAAGCTATCCCAGCTTTCAGATTAACATACATGTATATAGGTATATAAATGTTATTTTAGTGCTAGGGTTTTGTCCCATAATTTTATTAAAACATTTTGTAGCAATTCACTCACCTGCATAAAGACAATTTAACTGTCACGTCGAAAAGTTGCGGAATACGCGCCCATCAAGATCGTCTGTCTCGGAATATCGAACAGGGAACATTCAAGCCTCTGGGAAATGCTAATCAGAGTCCGTTGCAACCACAATGCCTGCTACAGACTTCTAGATTTCCTGAGACGAATTGCACTCCGCTGTTTTACGGACTCGTTCGTGACAATCTGGATACGTCTGTCCACGGAAACAAATGGAAGCCTTCTGCTATTGACGAAAACATTTATGCAGCAAACTGAGGAAAGTGGATGGTCACAAACTTTGTACCAGCCATGACATTCTGACTGCCTTTTCTGACGTGAAAATAATTTTGTGGCGATTGCTGTTTCAGAAAGTTTACGAGATATTGTTTTAAAAATTAATCCTGATATTTTCTCATAACCGACATATGTCGTCAGTTTACTCAGTCCCGTCTCGCTGCTTCTGAACTAGTATCTCAGCACTCCTTTTCCTATTGCTAGTGGGATGGGGCTAAGTCCCTTGTACTGCGGCCACTTGTGGCCTATTGTACCAGCCCCAGATGATAGGTAAGGGTGATTGTGGAGCAATTGGTGGAATGAAGATTGGCAGGGGAAACCGAAGTACTCGGAGAAAACCTGCCCCAGGGCCACTTTGTCCACCGCAAATCCCACTTGACCAGACCCGAGATTGAACCAGGGCCGTCGCGGTGGGATGACAGCGACTAACCGCTTGAACTATGGCGCGGCCCATCTCAACACTCTTACTACCAAATCGAGTGATGCAGAATACAGAAGTGACGAAAATTTTAAAATGAGATTTTTGCTTGCTTCTGCCGTTTCTTAACGTGCATATAAGTTATATGAGCTAGAAAATAACCTCCAGGAATCAGTTGAATTGGATCCAGACAGATCTCGTAGGACATACATCGCTTCAGTATATTCACTAAAGAGGATATAGTTAAAAATATGTGAGACTTCGCACACAAAAAGAAAAATTGAGAGAGTTTTCAGTTATTCTGTACCAGGGCCCCGCCATAGCTCAAGCGGTTAGTAGCTGGCTTCCCACCGCGGTGGCCTGGTTTCGATCCCGTGTCTGGTCAAGCGGGATTTGTAGTGGACAAAGTGGCGCTGGGGCGGGTTTTCTCCGAGTACTTCGGTTTCCCCTGCCAATCTTCATTCCACCAAATTCTGCATCATCATAATCACCCGGGGCATGTAAAATACGCCAATCAGTGGCCACCGTGCCCAGTGGACCCAGCTGGACTCCACCCCCCACTATTCTGGACCACTGATGTAATACGTAAGCTTCGTTTACAATGATCGAACTTCTCCTCACTCCGTTGAATTCCTATGCGTGACAATTTTCCCCCGAAATTGAAAACGGCAGGTTAGATCGGGCTAACATCTATAATAAAAAAACTGAAAACACCCCCTGGATATGTTCCAGATTATTGTCATCAGTCAACGCGATAGAACTTAAGGCAGGTGGCATGTATTCTAGCTCAGATATAGCAGATGTAGAGTATACATAAGAAAATAGCCAGGGGGGGAAAAGAAAGTGTTACGGTGTGAACTAACCCCAAAAATGTAATAGCTGGAGGAAATATATAACGGCGATAGGACTTATATCGTTAGGCAAATTCGCGGTAAACACGCCTTCTCAACAATAGAGGAGGCTGTGTGTTATATGTGGTCCGTGCGCTGACAAGGGCGAGCAGCCCATACAAAAGACAGACCCGTACTCTCGTCAGAAAGGGCACCGCACCAAAATCAAAACCATAACTGTCAAACAGTAATGAAAATCTGGTCATGAGTCCCAGATGGTGCTCGAAACCAAGACTCACTGACAGGCTGACCGTCAATAGCAATATGACTTCGACTTCGTCTTCAACTAAGAGTTCAGTTTAGAAGATGAGGACAGAAGAGTACAAGGACGAGAATGGAGCAGTTTCTAGTGATTTGTGAAATGGGTAGATCAGCGATAGTCTGTAGTCTCGAATTCTGTGAAGGTATAAGTGTCAATAAACCCAATCATCCAATCCAGAACCCGTTATTATTATTCACGGAAACCTGGTCACGTGACGATACTTTCCATTACATCAGAACATAATTCCAAGTTTATAGTTTAGTTCCACCAGTTGCGGTTGTAACGGCAATTGTATGAATTGTGTTCTAGAGGTAACCGCTTCAAATATTGTCCGACCTATCATCTGGTCTAACTGATTCTTCGATGTTCATCCTCTTAAATATTTACGATCGTCTCCTTCAAATTCTTACCTACTTACTATGCATATCTTATTCTCATCTCTTTCGAAGCTATATAATTCAGCAGTCATCATCATCAGTAATCAGTCAGACGGCAGTCCACAGTCTCTTCCAAAACAATTTCTGCATCAAATGACAGTATCCTCTTCTGTCCCCAAGGTCATCCAGCATCTTCTTACGTCTTCTTCCTCGTCTTCTTGTCACTTCTATCCGCCCATCTATCTTTCCTTCGATAACTTCTTTTAGAAGAGCAGTTTCTGCGTAAAACATGACCAATCCATTTAGCCTTCCGTTATGTTATTTCGTGTAGGATATTCCCCTGCTCACCGACTCTAATTATCACTTCTTCATTTCTCACATAATCGGTCCAACTGATCTTCTCCATTCTTCTCCAACACCACATTTCGAAACTTTTCAGATGTTTCTGATCTGCTGCCCTAAGTGTCCATGTTTCAGCCCCATACAGAGCTATGCTCCAAATGTAGCATTTCACTAGTTTCTTCCTCAAATTTAAGTCTAATTTGCTG
>NW_019725423.1:1662446-1719286 GCF_002891405.2 Cryptotermes secundus
TCAAATCATAACGGCCTGTTCTTTGAAATTCCATAATCTCATTACATATCTTCTCAAGATATTCCTTTTTGGCCCTGTCCGTGGCTCTTTTCAATTCATTCCTCAGTCTCCTGTATTTCCTCCTGCCTTCTTCATTGTTGACATTCTTCCATTTCCTTCGCTCCTCCATTTTACTCATCATCTCCTGTGTAACCCATGGTTTTCTTGCTATCTTCTCAACTTTACCAACCAAATCACTGATAGTATCTAACATGCATTCTTTTATATTGTTCCACTGCACTTCAGCATTTCCGCTTTCACCTTCAATTGCACCGAGTTTCTCTTCTAGGGTCTACTGCACGCTTTGTCTTTGAGCACATAACTTCACCAAATCCCATCTAGGTCTGCGCTTTTGAAATCTTATAATTTTCTTCAACCTGGTTCGGAACTTGGTAACCAGTAAGTTGTGGTCAGAGTCAATATCTGCCCCAGGCATCGTCTTCACATCCTTCACACTGTTTCTGAATCGACGTTTCACAAGGATGTAGTCCAGCTGATGCCTCCTCCAATCTCCAGGTGCCTTCCATGTGTAAATTCTTCTCTTTGGCTTCTTGAACCAAGTGTTGGTGTTCAGCGGTTGAAATAAATATCTTTAAATCAGCTAAAAACGGTATAGAAAACCGAAGTTAACGGCGGTGGGGATTCGTTGTGCTGACCAAGCGGCACCCTCTATCATTTAAATTTGGCACTAACTACGCCGACAAGCGGCGGTCGCTCGGTCGTTATAGATCGATTGCGGGCTAAAACCACAGAGTTTTTCAATCACTTAAGAAACAATCAGGAAAAATTAGTTAAACGATGCTGTATTACTTAATGTAATTATTTAGCCGCGCCTAGCTTGACATGAGGTATGTAGGATATATGGTGAATTGGTTAGGATTTGGAAGGACTCGGTCGTTGGTATTTCGGAATATCCTAGATTTTCTCTTGATAGACATAGGAGAAGCAAGGTAAGGTCAGTCAAGATATTCACTCTCAAGGCTGTTTCAAAAGGAAAGTCGCATGTACTGATTTACTTAAATTTCTAGGTGAACTTTTGTTGTTCAGTGTGTGAGATTATTACATTGCGTCTCTGAATTCAATTTAAATAATTTACTGCCAGCTCCATTCATAATGACTTCTTAAATGAGAGAATATGGCAAGGTTGCAGAGCAGACATTAATATATGTGGAAATTCCCTTTTTACTAGGCCACATATCACATTAGTATGGTTAGCTCTGAAAGAGGGACCAGTTCGTTGGGTGATGTGCCAATATACAGCGGTTTCCTCGCACGTCAAAGATGCTGTAACGCGAATACCGAAGACTTCGCTAGGGGAAACTGGAGGACACATGCTCATACTTGTAACTCTCTGAAGAAGCGCGAAGAAAATTGCAGAGTGTACTTTTATAATGTAGCATACCTAATTTCATATGGCGTACTTAGAACGATATATCAGCAAAAAGGAAAATAAACACAATGAGTGAAAGTCAGATTTAAGATCATAATAACTCAGCATATCGAATTACGACATAATCTATGAAACAGTTTATGGGATATATGGAGATGGATATTTGAGGTCATTTGTAACTATTGTAATTTTCCAATATGAAAAAAATCGAAAATTTATATATTGATCTCCTCCTTGAGTTTCATCGGTTGTTAATGGTTTATGACATAAATTATGATTAGAAAATTACTTACTTATTTATATTTATTTATTTATAAATTTATTTACTGCCGCTAACCGCTTGAGCTATGGCGTGACCTGTATTTAGTTAGAAATTACTTATGATTTTCTAAAGGTTTGCCTTTACTTTTTCTTTTTCTTCATAAGTAATTTTCAACATTACTTCTTAGTTTTATGTATAATAGTTCTGAGAAGTAATTAGCATATTTAAGCACTTGATTTGGGATATTACGTATAATGCGAATTGTATTTTTCTCCCTATCGTACTGGGAAATAAATATTTCGGACATAAAAAGCAATACTTACATCACAACTGTTAGTTGAAGTGATAAATTATTTCCGCTTACTTAAAGAATTATTTACACAATGTAGGACGCAAAATGTCTTGCACGAAAGCAGCAACATAAATCTGCATTCGCGTTGTAACTTTTTCTTTCTGAGATAGATCGAATATTAACTTCTATTAAAGTCACGTATCTTGAAATACAATGTAACGTAGGCAATAAACTACATGCATTCCAAAGTCTTTAACAATCTGACAACTACGAAACCTCAGTACTAACACATTTATATTTTTGACGATATCTGTTATTTCATTTCCGAAGGAAATGCCTACTTAAGGCGTGTTTACTACAAGATATCTAAAATATTGAAAAAGAAACTTAAATTTAAGGCGTCACCAATGATCTCAATAAAAGCAAACAAATCTTGAGAAATTTTTTAAGATTTGTAGAAAAATTGTGTTTTAACGTCACATAGTTAAAATGATTTTTTTCCATAACCGTTACCTAATATATTCTATCCTTTCAAGCCTTCTACATAGGCTAAACGTATTGTGACCCAGTCCTAGGCAACGACTAGGTGAACATATTCCCGCGCGAGTCAACGAGCGCAAGAACACAACATCCATAGCTAGGCTACGAATAAATAAACGTGCCATCTTAACAATAGAGGTTGTGTCCTCTGCGTGGTCCTGGCAAAGTGGTTATAAAGAATTGATCGGCGGTATAGAACAGTAGTCGAGTCGAATTTCGAGACGCCAGACTGCCAGCATATGAGTTTGGGACCAGAGGAGTTCAATGGAATCGAGTCTTCGCAATTGACATTTGCAAAATAATGGCAAGAAAGGAATTTGGCTGTGAAAAGAAGACTCCGTGTGTTACTAATGTTATATTTTAGCGTCCTGTTGCACTGATTTAAGTCCATGATTTATTTAATCCGTCTTGCAGTGCATACACTCATTTATCTCCTTCTCTCCCTCGCACTACATGTTTCGGCATAATAATGCCATCTTCAGGTGCTTACTTATCCACGTCAAACCAGTTCATTGCATGCCATGTTCACACATTAAAATAACTAAAATATGTATCTATCATATACATTGTCAAACGTTAAAAATATTAAAATTGTTCAGGATACCACATCGCTACGTCGCCCCTCACTACGTCAGTCACGCCCATTCTCCTTTGTTGGAGCANACATGGCATGCAATGAACTGGTTTGACGTGGATAAGTAAGCACCTGAAGATGGCATTATTATGCCGAAACATGTAGTGCGAGGGAGAGAAGGAGATAAATGGGTGTATGCACTGCAAGACGGATTAAATAAATCATGGACTCCGTGTGTTATTTTAAGTGACAATGAGACGGTTATAAATCCGTTACCAGGTTGCGACTAGTGAAGACAGAAAATTGGGGGGTGTAACGGGGAACTGTAAAGAGTGTAGATCAGAGATAGCGCTGTATTACCTGTAGTCCCGAGTTTCTGTATAAGTGTGCAATAAATTCAATCATACGATCTAAACTCTGTCTTATGAGTCACTCATGCACGTGACAATATTCTAAGTATTTGAAACGTAGGTAAGGACAATTTCCGTTTGCAATTTAATATATTACTGAAGGAATGTCGTGTATGATCGTCTAATTTCGTATTAATTTTAAATTTAGTTTTTAAGTATTGAAACTTAGTACCTTGTTTGTGATTTCAATTTAAGAACGATATGTTTTCTAGGCTTATAATATTGATTTTTTTCATAGTGTAAAGCTTCAGATACCCCCCCCCCCTCTTACTTCGTTCCTTCAGTGTGGTATTATGCATAACAGCAGGTAAATATACAGTGTTTTATTAATTTTCTGTTAATATCAGGACTTACATAAGGAACAGGAAAATAATAACTCTGATATGAATGACAAAGTATCTGTAATCTGTAAAATTCATTCGTATTTTTTGCCTGAGTAATTAGAGACAAAGAGTTTGGATTTAAAATGTCAATACCTTGCTGTCAGAACTACAATGAAAGGATTTTGCGCTCAGATCTCTCACATACACCTTTAAGGATGCAGAATCTTTTAAGAGACTGGGTGAACGGCTGAAGATTCTCTGCTTCAACGAATATTGTCATCTATTTCAACGCTGTCTGCAGTACTCAAAAATTAATCTCAAGGGAGTTTCGCCATTCTGTAACTTACTGAAGTGAAAGTTACAAATTAAAATGTATACAGTTCTATTCTGTAATTAGTAAACTGCCCCTCTATTGTAGGAATGACATCCTAACCACGCTAGTGCAGCATGGAAATAATTTAAAGTCCTATTGCTTCCTTGTGTAATTTTGTGTAGAATGTGGAACAGCTTTCAATTAATTTGTCAGTGAGGATTTGTAGCATGCATTCATCTTCATAGATTCTCAAAATTCGTAATTTCTGACAAGTATCTGTTGAAAAAGCCGATGACAGTGGACGCGCGGTCTAAGGCATGAACTATCTTCGTTCGCTCGAACGCTGGGATCGTGGGTTCCAATCCCACTAAATGCAAGGTTATCTGTGTGTGTTTATTCTGTGTTTGTGTCGCTCTGTGTTTAGGTAGAGGCCTTGCGACGAGCTGTAACTGTGTAAAAAGGATTACTGAACTGAATAAGAGGCCAGGGCCCAACGAAGGGCTATAGATGATTAACTCCACAGAGCTGATTCTTTCTTGAGAAACTAACAATTGCTCAGCCACTCAAGAAATTCACTGCATTTATGGAACTCGAAGGTTTGTTACCGTGTTCAGAAGATCCCGCCGCTGGTCCCTATCCTGTGCCACATGAACCGAATCCAAACACATTAGCCTAGTTTTCTAAATGTTTTTATTATTATCCTCCAATTCGAATGCAGGTCTTCCTAATAATGTCCTTCTTTTACGTTTTCCTACCGAAATCTGCATGCACGAAAATAAATCTTAAAAGTTATTAATTTAAATATTTTAACTATATACTCTTTTGTCATGATCATTGAAACAGAAAAATGAATTTAAGAAGGAAATAAATCTTTAAAAATTGCAACTGTTGATGTGCCGGTACAGCGATATTTCGAAAAGTTCCGAACTTGAAATCAGTTTCGAACTGTAATAGGAAGATCGGTACTGCGGCTGATCTGATGATTCTCGAAGTGCGAAACGGTTAAGTTATTAAATCTCTCGTACATATTTACAGTTCCAAATCAGCTCCGTATGAACTTGGAACTTGGGCCTTGCCACTTCCTAGCTCCTAAGTACAACATATGGGTTAATGAAACTTACGAATAATGAACATAAAATATGACTGGAAATAGTTTTTTTAACTATAAACCATAGCACATTTTGTGGTTGGTCGGCCAGTCTATACTTTATTTAATGCCGCTGTATTAGTTGAGAAATTTATTTTCAACCAAACTCGTGCCTGAGAACTGGGACAAGCCTCAGATTTTATGAACAGGAAATTAGATGGCCTCAGACACAGTTCTCTGTGTAACTTACGCGAATTTCAGAATTCTTAATTTATTCCTACAGTTTGAACTTCACATTTGTATTACCTCTCTTGAATCCTGATATTTTTGTAATATGTTATTCCAGGACATTTTAAGAGATCTAATTTTTGGACCATGGGAAGTCATTGTTCTAGGTTTTGCATTACTCGCTGACGTGCACTCGCTTATTGCAGTTGAAAACCAATTAATTGGTAAAAAAAGTAAAGTAAAGGTACCCCTGTAACAGGCCTTGGAGGCCCATAGGATTGTGAGATGTTGATTTTCCCACGTTTCTAGACAATCGCCTCATAGATGGCGGTAAGGTTGTCAGCCCTACGCGCCGGCCGCCCTTTACCCCCAAGAATATTCCTGGTACTCATTTCTGTTAGAGGCTGAGTCGACCCTAGGACCATAGTGCGGCTGGAAGGATTACGTAAATTGAAAAATATCCAATGACCTCATCGGGATTCGATCCCGCGACGTTCCAGCTTGTAGTATAGTGCCCCATGAAACTACCCTACTGCGTACCCCAGTTAATTTGGTAGCTTACTTATTTATATTGTTGCAAATATAATCACACTAGAGACATAAAGTAGTATAGAGAATAAATGTTGTTTTAGTGTACTTATTTAAATATTCAGCATGTTAAAATAAATCATATAAATATTCTCTATTCTAATGAGGTCTTTTTTATGTTGTATAGCAGTGTCTTTTGAAAGTAAAGGCCACAAATGACTACTGAAACTAGATTTAAACTAGAGCTTATATTACAGCGATACGAGTTAGCTCTAAATTCGCCAGATACATTTCAGTCTAGATATCCAATACCAGATAGAGTCTAAATCCTTTGAGTGGATACATGGTTGCGAATAGAGGGGCAGATAAAGTCGACGTACCAATATGTACATTTTATAAAGTTCGTGCAAACACCGCGTATAAAATCGAACGCAGGCCAGCGACTTTGAAGTCTATGTGAGGAGCATATCATGAATTGCGTTCATTGCTACGATGCAACATCTGTTGCCTTCTCCCGACTGCGCTGTTCTGTCTCCCGATGAAGTGATGACACTCTACACTCAGGGGTTAATTACATCTCGCCTTTTACGTATCTCGCTGTGTGATCGATAGGATTCATACGTCACATTTGCAATTTCATGATGTCACATCGATCCTACCAGATCGCATCTCAGTTCGATATACGGAAAGGGTTAAGCAGTAGGGTTTATGTTCGAGAGCATCGCACAGCTGGAGTACAAACATTTCCAAGGATAACTTTGGTCTTTCTTTCATGAGACATGTGCGGCACTTCGCGACGCCTTGACGTATGAAGAGGTGTGTAAATGTCCTAGCAAGTAAATAAATACACAGTTTTCAGTGGGATAGGATCGTCTATCTTCTTTACCAAGCTCCTTCATTGGGCTCAGATCTAGACAGATTGATTCTTTTTTTTCCCCTTGGCACTACAGCCCCAGTGGGCCTAGGCCTACCTCCATGAACTTTTCCGTTCACTTCGGTTTTTCTAGATCTTACACATTCGGTAGGACTCCTTGGGCGGGTGATCAGCTCGTCGCAAGGCCTCTACCTGTACACAAACACAGAAAAACGGACACAAACATCCATGCCCTGAGTGGGATTCGAACCCATGATCCCGGCTTCCGAGCAAGTGAAGACAGTGCACTACTTAGACCGCTCGGCTACTGTGACCGGCAATTGATTCATTACGTATCCTAAATACTACAGTTTTAAGACCCCTTTTTGCCCAATTTGCCCCTCAGTCTTCCTAACAGAATCTCCCTTACAGGACTTCACTTTTTATTTCTTGTTTCTCTCATTCGTGCTGCATAGCTTTCCGATCACATCCTCCTTGATTTATTCTTCGTTTCATTTCAGTGATTATATATTAGCCTGTTCCGGTCTCATTTATAGCTCGTATAATCTGGCTGATTCTGTCATCACATATATCCCTTGCCTTATGATATATAAATCACAGCTTGCTTGAGGATGCAGGTTTCATCCTTGCTCCTTCCATTTCTCTTTATTTCCTTCTATCCTTCGGTACGCTGTGAAAATTTACAGTTCTGTCTTATGCCTTCATTTCTTATTCTATTTATTTACCTGCAGTCCTTCACAGATCTTAACAGTTTCACCTCAGCCTCACGTTTTATGGTCCAGTCCTTAATCGTCATTATCCAGTATTCACTGCCATGTAATGGCGTCTTCACTGCCGCAGCTTTGTGAAAATCTCTCGAAAAGCCCGCTTCGCTTGTTCTGACTAGTACGTAACAGTACGATCTCGAGAGCCTGCGGAGCATCAAGGCATAAAGGTGAGTTCCCTCCACAGTAACAAAGCTACATACGCAGATGCTTAACCTCTGGCAACGTACGGAACTAGTGGTAATTGGAAATCGGATTTACATGTTCGCAGCTTGTAATGAGCACATGTCATGCCATTAGTGTAGCTGATAGGCTACACGCGACGTTCGATTCCTGCAATTAAAACTGCGCACTCCGTAACGTATCGCTTGGACAGTCATGTGACAGTCAGAACCGTACCAGGCCTTCAAAGGGAAACACATTGTCTCTGTATGATAGTATGCTCCCATTTTTAATTTCCGAAGCGAATGCTGATTGTGTTTAGGTCATATTTTATCTTTCAGTTGAACGAATGTATGAATGAATGAATGAATGGATGGATGCATAAGGGGTGGGGCATAATAATCCGATCCCGCGACCATCGCTAATCTACTTTGCTTCCCCTTTTGATTAACCCTTTACTAATCCTACGCTTCGAATGAAATGTAAGACTTTGATTATGGAGCGTCATAGTAGTCACTTGGTTCCATGTAGAACTGGCCCAGGTGACGAAATCTTAAATAAGTTATGGCCTCACAATCACACAGGATATGCATGGCTGATTCAGCTTTTCCTAGGCACCGTTCACAAGTGGGGTCATCTGTCAGTCCCAGTTTGAAAACGTATCCTTTTTGGTGATAATGTCCTGTAAATAGTCCTACCACCCATCTTAATTGTTCTCTGTTTAATTTTAACAAATCCTTCCTTCTTCTGGCAGAGGGCCCTAGTATAAGTCCCTTTGTTTGTTTGAGTCCAGTTAAGGACTCCCAAAGTTTTTTATTATATTTCAGTTGATCCGATTAAATTCTGCTACAGTACGATGTGACATGTTTTGGATGAAACTTAAAATAAAATCATCAATTTTATTTTGGTTGAAAATTAAAATAATATTATCAAATTTCCTTCGTATGTCTCATAAAAATTATTATGTAACGTAAAAAATAGAGCTTATTGAAGTGCAAAATATTTATTTGAAACATTTTTCTGTTTGTCACTGATTAATAAGATATAATGATAGCGTGTGACTCAGCGCAGTGTGATGTATATAGTGTGATTTGACTTGTGACAGTAAATTTGTATTTGAAATAACAAGGTTGATTCGTGCGACCATTGCGGGCTCGAACTGAGAGTTGTGAAGGTACCTTTAACTTAGTCCGTTGATGCATGTTGACGTTTGTTTACTATTTCTTTAAAATAAAAAAAATACGGCTTTTATTTTGGAAGTTTTTATAGACGCTTCTTTGAATTCTGGTGGGAGTTATGTTCTTGAAATAAATACCTTATTATTTCTTGAGAAAATTCTGTTTTTAAAATTACAAGAAGAAACTGAGACCTTTGCAGAAGTTAGTCTTCGCAACAATAAATGAGAAATGTGTAATTACAGTACTTTAAATTGTGATTCTGAAGGAAATTCTCTCTGTGGGTCTTCGCCCCCCCCCCTTCCCTTTCCCATTTGAGGGCTCTTGTGAATACGGTAATGAACCTTCAGGTTCCATAAAATGCTGGGAAATTCTCGAGTAGCTGTACAACTGGCGGCTTCTCAAGAAAGGCTCAGCTCCATAAAGTTAGCTAGTTAATTCATTAGTTAAGTCCCTTCTACCTTTATTTTCCTTCTCTCCTTTTTAGTTTTATTTCCCTCCTCTTCTCCGGTTTCTTTCTTTTTAACAATTTAAATGATTTTGTAGACGATTACGTCGAACTCGACCCTGGTTATGCCTTTATGGACTTCGGTCTGGATCATCAGGAGCTAGCCCATCAATCAGTATATGGAATGAACTGTCAAAGCATTCAACCGGCGGTGACTAATAGAGGGCGAAATTCAGATTGCCAGGAAGATGGAGTTTCCAAGATTTGGAGATTCAGTATTTTCCTCACACAGCTCATACATCACATTTACGTATTGTTACTGTTCTAATACAATCTTCCTTATCTATCGCTGTTCGACAACAGAAAACACACTGAATCAGTCGTAATTGCTAAGTCAGTAAATGTATCTCTGTAAGATTTCGTGGAGGCCCATATGATTGTGAGATATTGAGGCTCCCACATTTTCTAGATAGTCGGCTCACAGATGGCGGTGAGCTTGTCAGCCCTATGCGCCGGCCACCATTTACCCGCAGGAATATTCCTGGTACTTTTTTCTGTTAGAGGCTGAGTCGACCCCATAGCCATAGTGCGGCTGGACGGATTAAACTGGAAAAAATTCAGCGACCTCATCGGGGTTCGAATCCGCGACCTTCCGGCTTGTAGCATAGTGCCTCAACCAACTACGCTACCGCGTTCCCCCAGTCCCAATTGCTACGTTTGTGAATAACCTAATCGAAATTCAATGTTTCTTTTTTTTTCGGCAGAAACCGAAGCCACAAAGAGCCACGTCGTATAACCGAAACGTGCCATTAGTATTTTAGGAACAAAAGCAAGATTGATTGTTTTCTATCAGGAAAGCCTTTATCGTCGGGGTCTACTTTTCAGTCATCTCTTACATTAAATACTGAAAATGCACTTCGACGTTTTAATTCGCAAAGAATAATCGGCAGTGAATTCCGACATATGTCTCCAAGCCTTTATCCGAATTCGTTTCTGATTATATGAAATTGCGAGAGAAATGCATTTAGAAACATGATTGTGTTCTGTATCATGCCTCAAGCCATTAAGTTAATTGAGATGTATTATTTTGACACGAGCTTTTACAAACATATATATATGTATAATTGCACTAATTATGTTCGTCGGTTTTCTGATGTCCTAATTTGACAAGGAACAGACGAATACTCTTTTAGTGTTCATTAGACGTCTAGACTTTCATGCACGGATATTTGTAAAAAAAAGAAAAAAAGGAAATATGTATACTGGATATGATACCTTTCACGACTGTGAAGATTAATTATTAGTAATAACTACATTTCAGGTGAAAATATTACTAGGAAGTATTACGGGTAGTGGTGTAGGCAGGAGTAATAATGGAAGAACGCCATTACAGTCCATGTATAAGGGCTAACCTGAACGTTAATTTGTATTTATATTTTGCGAGCTTGCGGTTCTCGGGCTGCTCCTAACTTTGACAATAAAACAAATTATGAAGAATGTCGTCTTCTGAGATGTGGCGCCGTGAGGCTGCAGCCATCTGCTCACGCTGGCGTCGTGAGGCTGCAGCCACCTGCTCACGATGGTTTCTCGCACGCGGATTTTTTCTAGTCTGAAGATAGAGGCAATACTTTCCTCCGAAACGTCGATTCACACAAGATCTACACAACGCCACATCACAGAAGACGGCATTCATCCTAATCACCGCCGTGAAAACCTCAAATCTTACAAAAGAAATAATGTTAATTTAGGTGGTTGCAGTTTTTATCTGCAAAGATATTCACTGTTTCCAGAATTCTCTACAATCCTGGGGATTGAAAGGATGGTACGCGGTGATAAATATGCACATATCTGAACCTCATGTGGGAGCCTGACCGTGTACTAAGTAGGACGACAAATGGCGCCCTTAAGCTGTTATATTTGTATGTAAGATCAAGTGATTAAAACGTCTGTATATATGGATATTTAAAATCTTCCTTTAAACTTTATTTAACATTGAAAACAACGCTGAGACTTAAATACGAAATAAATATTACAGTGTATTGTTAGTGGGCCGTACACAGATGCAGACTTGAACCGTCGCAAAGAAGCCTGTGGTTAAATCCTGCTGTGAATCGAAATTGCTGTCAGCCCCTGACTTGTCACAGAAACCCGGGTTCATAACCGAGGTCTTAGTGCGTTTGTGTTAAAGCTGCGTGCCAGCGTGTCAAATATGGAATTGATCTGAAGCGAATTTTTTCCCCGAACGAATTCTTTATTCGCAGTATTATCGTCAGTAACGAAGCTACATATTCTAGTAGGAAATTACATGCTACTTGCTATGCAGTGGTGAGGAGTAATAATATTTCTGTGTATAATTGAGTATGTTAAGGGGCAAATCAACATCCATTAATAATAGCATATCATTAATGAACTTGTCTAAATGACGTTCCAAGTGGGTTTAAAACTTAGTTATGTGAAAAGGGGATTATAATAACGAATAATCTATTACAAGCGATCACACAAAACCGTTATAATTTGCATGTATATTTGTGTAAAGTGAGCGTTAAGAACTGCAATTACATTTCCGGGGAAAAGTTTCAGCCGTTGCAGAATGACACTGCCTCTGCACATAGACAGACAGCCATAAACATAGATCAACATTGTGACTATCCAGAACTGTTGGAAAACCTCTATGTACAGTCACCTCTTATGTGGCGTCACTCCTTGCCTCTAATCTCCTGGCATGACACTTTCATACATATACTAAAAAGAAGTGTCATAATTATTGTATCTGTTGGCACATTCCTTTCAGTAACATGGCCCATGTAAATACATTCATCCACCTATAAATGAACTCAATAAAACAGAATTCTTGTTGAGGAGCTAGCAGCCGGACAGGTACCCAAAGAGTTCCGTCAGTTTCTTGGCAACCGAAACTAAATTAGTGTGTTCACAGAGCCCGCCAGATGAATTCAGTTCACACGCTTTTGTTGTGTTTATGTTTCTTTAAAATCAATTCTATTTATATCCTCCCCTCTACTTCATTTCTCCAAGACTTTTCTTCCCTTCGCTTTTCCCTACCAAAACTCTGTGTGCATTTCTCACACCTCGGATGTTGTGCCCATCCTATCTTGAGCTGATTACCCTAATAATATTTGGTGGAAGGTACATTATGCAGATTTGTACAGTTTCTTGTCAATTCCTTCGTCTTAAAGAGCTGTTCACGCAGCAAATATAAGACCGATTTCTATGTGGCCCTATTCAGTAGTTACAGTGGGATATTTCGAATATTCTCATCTTCGAGCTGATGTAACTTATTTACCACTTTTTTTTATTTGTTTCATTCTGGTCCGTCACACTAATATTATGAAACAGTTAGATAGTTCCTTCCAGTGTGACTGGTTAAAATTTTCTTATTTCAATTATTCGTGCCCTTACATTACAAGGTGTCCCTCTGAAGATGGTCTCTGAAGACCGAAACATGTAAGGGCGTGAATAATTGAAATAAGAAAATCTTAACCAGTCACACTGGACGGAACTATTTAATTTTTCATTTTTTATTTGCTACTGTTTATTGAATTATTGTGATAATCAATATGCCTACATTTTTATAATTTCATACAATATTGTGCTGTATTATAAGTAGACTATGATACAATAAGGGCATGTATTGGACCATACTTCAGGGTAAGTAACAATTTGTTTTTTCCCCAAGTCCACCTCCTATACAAGGCATAAGAGCAACAGGACAGTTGTGGGACTGTAGCTCTTATATGTTTGATTTTATACTATCCAAATTTCTGTGCATAAGGACTGAGCAGAATCTCAAAGGATTTTGTAACCGAGCCTAATTTCGAGTTCAGAATCTCCCAAACATGACGCAGGACTCCTAATCAATGCCCCGCTCCATTTGATAACGGCTGTAAACTTTTTGTTTGCAATTGCTTAGGTAATTTTTGAATTGCTAATCGTGAAGAACAGAACACGAAAGTTTTGTTGTGTAATGAGACATGCGCCGGACACAAGGGCCGCGCGGTCTAAAGCTCGTACTCTCTTTGCGCTCTAAAACGCTAGGATCATGGGTTCGAATCCTGCTGAAGGCATTGATGTCTGTATTGTGTGAGTTTATTCTGTGTTTATGTTGTTCTGTGAATAGGTAGGGGCCTTGGGACGGCTGATCCCCCGTCCAAGGAGTCCTATCGACTGTGAACAGGATCAATAATCTGGAAATCGGCCAAGGCCCAACAAAGGACTGTAGAGCCATAATATTAATAATAATGATGAGACACTTGTTTGGATGTACTGAGAAATAGTACTAAAAGCCAAAGTGTCGATCTTGCAGTGATATTGTTCGTCAGTTCCTATATGAAGTGGTGTGCTTAGTAGCAGTGAACTATCGGATCGCAACAGAAGATCCAGACTCTTGGTTGAACCATTTCCGGTTCTTCCTCTCAGCGCCACGAGCTGCATTTTCCACTGTTGACCTAATGTCATGCCACTGTCTTGAGATAGGGCAGAAGTTGGGCAAACAGAAGAGAACGACATTCCGTGAAGAGCAAACAGCCTAACGAGCAAACACGAGAAGAACTTGCCCACAAGTGCAGTAGTGGGCTAGGGCTCGCTAAGGCAAAACATTTTTTTTTTATTCCAAAAATTTCCTTTCTCCCGCGGAATATCCATTACTTTCTATAATTACTACATTTACATGCTAAGCATAGAAGGATGTAGAATCGCCACATCACACAGCTGCAAAGTGCTCAAAAGTAAAAGCGGAAATGTGGTTATTGTACATAAACGAGTGATGTTATGCGTAAAGCCTACTTTTGGCACATTTACAGCGCCTTTAATGTACGTTAATGGCAAAGAGATAAAATGAAACGTAGATGAAAACACGTTTGAAACTCAATTTTTCTTGTTTATTTTGAAACTGGTGTATGCGAAACAGAGTGAGATTACGCCAGAAAAGAAGTGGTATGTGAAAAGAATCTATCATCAAAAGGAATTTTATAATTATTCGTAAATTGTGCCATATTCTAAAACAGATTCAGAGACAGTTCACTTGCTATTATAAAACGGGTGCTATCCTGTCATGTAGACGTGATGTACTTCTTGTGTACTCATATGAATATATTTTCAAAAATGGGTCCATAAAATCACGTACAAAGAAGTGCAAGTGCCAAAATTTCTAAATACTATAAATTATATTTTTATTTCCTTTATTTCTCTTTTAATTAAGTGCAGAGAGATCTCTGTCCACTTAATATGTTATTCAGTTGGTCGATTAGAATGTTTAGGAACAAATTTCCATGCTTGTGGCAGGACTCGACCCTACAATACCCATCTTAGAGCTGCCCTAGAGAGTGAGCTCTAAAATTCTCGTGAATACAGAGACGAAATTCCAAAGGTAAGGTAAGGAAAGGTAAACCTGTTCCTGTGCTTAACTAATTAAGCACTAGCCATGAAGACGTATGGGTAAGTGGATGTATAGATCCACTTTTCTTAGCCTTGGCACTAGTTGGAGGTGGTATAAATTAAATAAAATTAATTAAATTAATATTAATATATATGTACTATATACACTTATTAAATTACGAATGCCGGTCACGGTAGACGAGCGGTCTAAGACATGTATTTTCTTGGCTCGCTTAGAAGCGAGTGGGTTCGAATCCCAAACAAGGTATGGATATTTGGTATGTCTATGTGTTTATTCTGTGTTTGTGTTATCCTGTGTTTAGGTAGAGGCCTTGTGACTAGCTGATCCCTCGTCCAAACAGTCCTATCGTCCGTAAAATTATCATGAAACTTAAAATCAGAGTCCAGGGTCCAAGAGGTCTATAGATCCAGTGAAAAAGAAACGAATTTTATTCAGAAGATATTTCTATCGCATGCCATTTTGTGGCTATAATAAGCATCAGTTCTGTATTCTGCGCAATATATCGTTATTCAACTAAGTAAAGAATGTGATATACCGCATTAATTGTGCCTATTTCATGTAAGACAAAGAATACAACAGATTTACTTATTGCGTTTCAAATTTTATTCACTCAAATTCCTGATATATATTAACCACAGCAGTTCTAATATATTTAAATATGAGTGACATGCATGTTAAGCGATTCTTGAACAACTATTGGATGTTACTAGGCTTCAAACTCAGTTCCTTCTTACTGTATAACACCAATGACAGGAGATCTCCAAGCTGAATATTTCTTCTACGAATGGCTTAAAACAACAGGACTACATTGTGGACCGTACTACTACTAATCCGTTTTATTGTGCTTTCGCATACGTGAAATCATTTCTTTCACTTCATTTTATTAACCCTAAGATAGTCGATAGAAACTCTTGGACTGGAGATCAGCCGCTACCTAATCAGGACAACACAAACAGAACGAAAGCAGACAGATATTCATAACTTGAGTGGGATTCGATTCCACGATCCCAGTGTTCGAGATAATGAAGACAGTTCATGCCGTAGACCGCACCGGCACTGAGATCGGCATACCACATATATGTCCTAGGCATGTAACTAATTAATATCCACTGCAGTCTCCGAATTAATTAACCCCTAACCTCTGTCTGTGGCTCTAGAGCCCTTTGTTGGTCCTTGGCCGCTTTTCAGTTTCTTAACCCTATGCACAGTCCGTAGGATCCATTGGAACGGCAAATAGCCCGTCACAAGGCCTTTACTTGTACACAGAATAGACGTAAACAGAGATCAATGCATCGAGTGTTCAAGCTGGCTAAGACGGTTCATGCCTTACACCTCTTGACCACTGCGATTGACACACATTTTACATATTATGTTATTCTGTGTGAATAGTGATACTTATAAAGAAATATTCTTTATCTAATCAAATTAAAACATTAATCTAGAGCTCAACATGTCACAATATATATCATCGCAGTAACACAGACGAGCACAGCTTTTTGCATCTCGGGCTCGATTTTTCGTAATAACCTACAGCTGAATAAGGACGGAAATATAGATCAGCTACTGATTCAGTGGAAAACAAAAATTAACTACATAAATGGAATGTACAGCTTCTGTTTTCTGGACCTTTACCTTTTAAAGCCTAATGGTTACTATATGCGCGACCTGCTTTAACATACTAGAATTCTGCATTCTGCCCACACAATGTGTTTGTGTGTTTCATATGGTTCTCACAATTAGCATCGGATATTTTCCTAAACAGCATTAACTGGTTGGTCCTTGTATCGGAGACACAATGTGTTTCCTGTGAGGTACGAACTGAATTTTTATATTTAGTTTGGAAAAAAATCGTTCTTTAAAGGGTTAAATAGATACTTATAATACGGAAAATGATGATGTTATCATTTCGGACATCATCTTAATAATTTACAGCCATTTTCTCCTTCAATCTTTCCTCTGCAAAATACGGGTACGCATTCTGTTCTTTGTTATCTTGAAGTCCAGGGGGGGGGATACTGTCTCTAGGCAACGTTTCTTTCCACAAACGTATTCAAAACGTGTTATACGTTAAGAATTCATATTTTGCCTTTCTTTATGTACGACTGTGAGAAGGTTTGAAGGTCTATTTCTGAAAACAGAACACTTCCTTTCTCTTGCATTTTCGCCTACTTTTGTAGACAAGAAAAAATACTTGAGTTTAAATTTTCCATTTATGTACGAAGGTATATGTTTCACACCCCTGCACTATACAGTTTATAACTCTTGGCAATGAATGCAAATTTGGCCTACGAGGCCACAGTAATTAGCAAGTGAATTAACTTTGCCTGTTTCCGGATTACGATCTGTTGTTACGACCTTAACTTTGCTTGCTTTTAATCTATGTTAAGTAAGTTAATATTTTAAAGGGTAATTCTAAAATAATAAGCGACTTTTAATTGTAATTTTTATTATTTTACTCATAAATATTTTAACAGAGATTTAATTGAGGAAAGTAGTTGATGATTACATTCCCAAATTAATTTATGTGTAATGCTTAAAAACATTTTCTGAATGTAATTGTGTGGTTAAAGTTTCATTCTATTGCTCGGTGCTTCAACTTTAAGATGCAAGCGCCACAGAAATCTAAAACGGCTTTTGCCTTCATGTTTGGGCCTTTGAAATAGACTTCAATTATTGGAATAGTTTAATATAAAAGGAAATATTAGTGTTGTTATTAATAAACGGCTACGCATTACTTCGCGAATTAAACGCAATTAAATGCATAATGCTTAACTGGTTTCTGTGTATTAACACAGTTCATCGCCAATATAATAGAAGATATTGTGTTGTTTCATTTAATACTGTAATTTAGTCGGTGAATTAGCACGAATGACGGATTTGAGCATCTTGTTGCATTATTGTATTGTTTTGCACTTTTATTTCCGTCTTAATCTTGTCACGCTTCTTCCTCGCTACATGTTTCGGCCGCATACTGCCATCATCAGGTGTTGCCTATCTTGCTGAAATTGTTGCACTGTACGCAAAAATTACGTCTCGTGTGTGAACATGATATCTTCTAATTAAAAATAATTAACCATGAATTAAAATTAATTAACGTCTTAATGGTTTTCATTATTGCCTAGTCCATTCATTTAAATGACATGTGCTTGAAAGTATTTCTCTTGGTTGGATTTGTTCGCGGTGCATTCCTTTTGCAGCGCGGGTGTTAAGATGGAAATATATGTGTAAAAAATCATGAATGAATAATATGTCCGGCCGGTCACGGTAGCCGAGCGGTCTAAAGCATGTACTGTCTTCGCTCGCTTGGAAACCGGGATCGTGGGTACTAATCCCACTCAGGGCATGGATGTTTAATTTGTGTGTGTACGTTTTTCTGTGTTTGTCTAAAGGTAGAGGCCTTGCAACGAGCTGATCACCCGCCCAAGGAGTCCTACCGAATGTGTAAGATCTAGAAAAACCGAAGTGAACGGAGAAGTTCATGGAGGTAGGCCTAGGCCCACTGGGACTGTAGTGCCAATGGAAAAAAAATATATGTCCAACATAACCCGAATTTTATTTTACGCTCAGATCCAATTTATCGAATGTATCGAAAGGGGGTCATTTTCCATTTCACAATCCTTTGATACTTCTCATCTGCAATTGCATAATAAGTAAAATATCAGGAAATTGTTTAACGAATTTTTCGTTGTTTGTATTCGGACTCGGATTAACTCCGTCGGTATAGACTTGTGCTGGGCGGCCAAGAAATCGAGGTTCCATTCCCGAGAGGGAAAATTGATTTCTCTGTTCTCTATTCATAATTAAGACAGACTGTGTGGCCCACCTAGCCTCCTCTGCAGTGGGTCCCGGGGATTTTTTCCTTGGGGGTAAAGCGGCGAGGACGTGAAGCTGACCACTTACCTTCATCTAATGTGGAGGTTAAGAATTAGTCCAGCTATAATTATCTTCCCCATACGTCTTCATGTCTTGAGGCTTAATTAATTAAACTGAGGGGCATTTGTGACTTTACTTATATGCAACCATACAACAAATACACTCCATGTTTTCCCAACATGATGTTGACTATGATTTCCGTGACTCCATGTGTCGCCTAGGGTTCTGAAGAAGGGGGTCATATTCAATTGACTCCCAACGTATACAGGTTATCGTAAGAGGGCCCCTCTTCAAAATGGAAAATCGCAGGCTTGTCATCTCTCTACACGGTAATAGAATCTCTCTCGTGCAGCCTCGAGGCAGGACATGTCAGTGGCTCCAAACTCCAGAAAGACGACCCTGCATGGAAGGTGTGAAAAAGTAGACCAAAGATAAATTACTTTAAAATTGGAATTGGCAAAGTTGGCTATCGGAATACAAATAGCTTCTGGTGCGACATTCCGCGGCTAACCACAGGGGAGCGGAGCAGTTACAGTCTGCACCTTAAGCATGGACACCAGACGGAACATTTTTGCATTTAGGTACATCGCTCTTGCGTCTATAAATAATAAGTGACTGCTGATGTCTCTTCAGAAGCGACTTGTACTGATATTTCCTTCACACTAGCATTTCCTTCTCTTCGTAATCACGGAAGTTCCTTACACATATTACAATAACTCAAGATCTCAAATCGAATTCATATGTCTAATGAACTGACAAAGAGAAGTGACGTTCTCTGCACTAAAAAGTGTGAAAGATATTCCTATTATCGTCTTTCCGTCGAGGACAATCGAACTGATAGACTAACCACGTTTAGTGTAGTCTTCCTTGTAAGGTTAATAGTTGCTCAGTTATTCAAGAAATTCCTCTTTATTAATAGAACTAATACGCTCCATTGCCGTGTTTAATAGATCCGGCTACTGTACCCTCAGGAGTCGGGATAGCGTAGTGGGTATTGCGACTGACTACGGGCTGGACGACAGAAGGGTGGAGTTCGAGTCCCGGTAGGGTCAAGAATTTTCCCTTCTCCACAATGCCCAGGCCACCTCTGAGGCCCACCCAGCCGCCTATCGAATGGGTACCGGGGACATTTTCCCCGTGGGTAAAGCGGCAGGGGCGTGAAGCTGACCGCTCACCTCAAAGTAGTGCCGAGATCAAGAAAATATATATCTATACATCCACTCCTCCATATGCCTTAATGGCGTAGTGTTTAATTAGTTGAGCGCAGGGACAACTTTAGCTCTTTAATGTACTCTCTCCTGTCACAAATTAATTCAGCCCACTCCATCATAAACTGTTTTTAAAAGAACCTTTTAAAATTTTATTCTCAACTATGCCTAAGCTTAAAATTTCATGTGCAGTTTCTATTTCTCAAGTATTTTCTGAACTTCCAGCACGCATCACACTCCTTTGCTTGATGATTGTAATGCAATTTGGCGAAAGAAGGATACGTATCGGGGCCGTTATGTAAACTTCTTCCCGTTACGTTCCCCATATACACGTACGTGTTACAGAAAGTTTGTACCACACTTCGACGCTAAAAATAATTATCCAATTAAATTAAGCCGGTATTACAAATTCTTTTCATCGTGAAGTTTCTACACTTGGTCCCACTGACCGTTCTCTTTGTTCTTTCGGTTCCCATTTTCAGGTTTTATTATTTAAGAGGAGCATAACAGCAAGGACTTTGAGATAAATATATGACAGTTGATTTAATGTAGAATAGTTCCCTCCGGGAAAAGAATAAGTTCTGTGAATATTATTCCAAGCCATGCCACAAATCTAAAGGTTTGTCATCTGCATCGTGCAGCTGGGACAATAAGGGTCATATTTAACTGTATTTCACGTTTATTATTATATTTGCTTGCTACATAATTACAAATGCTTTTCTCTTCATTGACTCTACAGCCCACTTGGGCCCTGGCCTCTGGTTTTTCAGTTTCATGATTATTTTACAGACAGTAGGACTACTTGGACGGGTAATCAGCTCGTTGCAAGGCCTCTACCTAAACACAGGGCAACAGAAACACAGAACAAACGCCTTGTGTAGGATTAGAAACTACGATCCCGGCTTCCCAGCAAGCGAAGACAGTACCTGCCTTATACCACTCAGCTACCGTGACCGGCAATTAAATGTGTTTAGAAACATATTTCGGACTCGCTAAATTACGTTCATGATCGGAGAAGTGTAGCTATAGCCCGGAATTGTGCTTTGAAGAGCCACTGGTTGTCTAATGCCAAAGGCTAGTATAAAGACTCGTATTTCGCAATATTGGCAAGAACAAGACATGCTTGCATTTGTGCAGCGAGTCTGTGATTGTGAACTCCAGTCTGGGGATGTATGATGATGCTCCTCCTGTCAAGACGGCTCTAGTTATAACTTTGGTTTCATTGTTGTGCAGTTTAGAGTGGTGGCAGAAGTAATGAAAATATAATCTTAGGAAAATTTTGAAATTTCCAGAATGGTTTCAAGGTTTTCAGAACAGTGTACGTTGCAGTTAAAGAATCATATTAAAAATCACAATTTTCTTACATTCATAAATGTAGACAGTTTCAAATATTCCGAACATTTTAAAATTATGAAAACTTTTGTTACTGTTCGAAAATACGAAATTTTGCGTACGTAGGAGCATATTAAAGGTAACGATATTTAAGAAAGCTTGAAAATTTTCACATTCTCAAAAGTTTTTTTGAAAATTGAAGAGTTGCGCGGAGAAGGAAATATTGTGAATATATACATTCTCAACAAAACGAAAAAATTTGGAAGTTTCGAAACATCATATTTCAGTAACTTCTTAAGAATATAAATTTTGGGAAGATCATGTACTAAGTAAATTCGAAGATGGAAATCTTCGATTAAACAGGTGAATACGCCGGTGAATTCGTAGTGACCTACTACGCAAGTCTAATTTGACTATCAAACCGAACTTAACCTAATCCAACTCAAGTCAATCACTGGAAGATCTGTCGGAATTGAAGAGTGATTGCGCAGTGGTGTACTGCACAAACATGATCTGACAGAATAACCTAACCTAAACTTAACCAATCCCTTAAGGTCAGTGAACCATGGTGTATGCGCAGGATGATGCGCAGTGGTCTGTTGCGCAAACCTGACCTTACAACCTTAACTAAATTAATGTAACCCAATCCAAGACAAGCAAATCCCTCGAGATCCTCGAGATCCATCCTAGTGCCAACGTCGATGCGCGGGACTGTGCTCAGTGGTCAGTCTCTCAAAGCTGTTCTGAAATAACTAAACAAACCAAATTTAACCTAGCCTGACACAACCCTGTCAAATTTATCCCAATGATGTCCTGATACGCAAATGAATGTTGAGTTATATGTGCAGGTTAGTGCGCAGATAGAATAAGGCGTTTTGACTGGTGTGTTAACTGTACGTAATCTAATGTAAACTAATCCAATCCGACCTGGGTGCTGTAAGGCACTGGAATTAGCATAGGACTGATTTTATTATTCTCTTCACAGCGTTTTGCAGGAGGCTCTTGGAGGTCAGTAAGCCTCTTACTCGACGAATATGTATGGCTCCAACTTAGAAAATAAGGTTAAAATGACTGTGGCTCTACTGCCTTACGTGTCTCCGTACAGTGGTCCTTAGACACAGGGATGATATATCTGCAATTTAACCTTTTCATTTTCTTACATCCATCATAATTCTTTCACGCTTAGCGGAAAACAAATAGGGATAGGATACTAAAATCCAGAATCCACACTGTACGAAGCATGTAGGTAGGGTGGAGGGAACAAGAAAGGAGCAACATCAACTGGCCTTGTTCAACATCTGATTGTAACTTGTTCGTCTTTTGACAGACCCGGGAGCGGAGATAAACTGCGCCATTAATATTTTCCTTGGAGTGTGCTGTGTTCTCCTCCTCGCAAATGGGAGCAATAAACATAGGTCCTATGAATATTCATGTCGCACAAACAATGACCGCTCCAGGGTCTAGTTAAGCTACATCGTGAGCGGAGACATTAGCCTGAAGGTTCCCCAGGATTCACTTTTAATGCTAAAATCATTTCTTGGTTCTTGACCACCAACACATTCAGTGAGATGGATATTCTCAGCTAACCAGAACTAGTTGTGTGAATTGAAAGTAATTAAATAACCAGGCAAGAATTTTCTCCTGGTTACCTTCTATTCCATCTATTTTGATTCCAAGAGAACTGAACATCTGAACTAAGGAATTAGCAGCCAAACCAACAAAGAAAAATAACAGGAAAGAAGGAACATCATTCTGTTTAGATTTATATTTAAATAATTTAATAAAATCATTGCATTTCTTCTAGAGGTTACTTCTTAGCGCCCCTTGAATTCACTTGACCATCTCCTCCCATATGTTTGCATAATTTGTATTGACGATCAAGCGTACACGATACGATATTTTCAGCTAGAAGGAATCATCAAACAGCATAAGGCTTGTAAGATTTGAGGCTTTCACGGCGGTGACTATGAAGAAAGCAGTCTTCTGGGATTTGGCACCGTGTATATGTGGTGTTAACCGATGTTTCGGAGGAACGTATCGCCTCCATCTTCAGGGTAAAAGCAGTCTGCTTTTATTGGTTCTTACGGTCTCTTCGCTTGCAAATTTCTTATATTTTTTCTTCTACCCTGAAGATGGAGGCGATACGTTCCTCCGAAACGTCGGTTAACACCACATATACACGGTGCCAAATCCCAGAAGACTGCTTTCTTCACAGCGTAAGGCTTGACCAATAATCACTAGTACGCATATGAATCATAAAAATATATGAGATATTGAGGAGCCCTGTCGTTTTGGATATAACGCAACATTATCAGTCGAAAGTCAACAGAGAACTTGTTACGTTCTTCATGTTGGTTTCTTGTTTAGTCTGTCCTTCGACACGGAAGGCAGAGGAGACGCACGCTCTGTTGGACATTCAACGAACTAAGCGATGCCATATCCCAGAAGATAGGAATATTAATTTGAGAACCTCAAATCCTACATACGGGGTAATACAGTACAGATATTTAAAATAAGAAAGCTGGGCATACGGTATCGTAGTTAATTGAGGCACTATGCTACTATCCGGAAGATCACGTGTTCGATTCCCGGTGAGGTCATTGGATATTTCAATTTACCTAATCCTTCCAGCAGAACTATGAGGACCGTTAACAGAAATGAATACCAGGAATCTTCCTGGAGGTAAAGGGCGGCCGGCGCATAAGGCTGGCAACGTCACCGCCATCTGTGAGCCGATTGTCTAGAAAATATGGAATCCTCGACGTTTCACAAAGCAGGCTTCCACAGCCTGTTACAAGGATAGCTTTATCTTTTTTTAACAAGCTTTTAATGGCATAAAATTAAAGACAAAGTAGAGTTGAGGTAAGAGTTTTTCACAGCTATGAACATTAAAATTGAAATCAAACACCTAGAAGCATCGGACTAGCGTAGTTGGTTGAGGCACTATGCTACAAGCCGGAAGGTCGCGGTCATTGGATTTATTTCAATTGACCTAATCCTTCCATCCGCACTAGGCCCTGGGGTCGACTCAGCCTCTAACAGAAATGAGTACCAGGAATTAATTAAATAATTTTCCTAGGGAATAAAGTGCGGCCGGCGCGTAAGGCTGACAACCTTACCGCCATCTTTCAGCCGATTTTCTAGATAATGTGAAACCCTCAACGTCTCACAACCTTATTGGCCTTCACGGCCTCTTAGAGGGATAGCTTTAATTTTTCGTTTACTTTATGGACATTAAAATTGTGGTCCTTATGGACTATGGCACAGGGTCTTTCAGAGGAACCTGCTGTCACCAGTATAGTTCGTACCCACTACAGGATACCATAACATCACAATACTATCGGGAGAAATAAGGTGGAACGTGTTCTTTTACTTAATTCAGCACTATCACTTGAAGACACTCGGGGAGTTCAGCTATATGGCCCAGTAATTTTATCTTTGGCAATAATTAGAGGTGATTGTAGGAATTGGGCGAAAGGCTGAGTGGACTTCAGGGCCGAGCTGGACGCAGTGAAGAAGAGAATAATCCTGCCACTGACGAGACTCGAACCTTGGACTCCAGCCTGTAACCAGTCACCACACTGCAGAGCTATCCCCTCTCCAATTTTAATCATGAACGTAACATGTTTCTTTCCGCAGTTTTGAGTTTTGCCTTTAATCAATTATTACTTTGTTTTGTGGATGGACGGTGGATGCACTATACACGTATATCGCAATAGCAACAACTTGGATGCTGCATAACGTTGAAAGGACTGAGGAGGGAGCGTTCTTGTTCTTTTGTGAGAAATATTTAAAAAAATTCCTTTGGAGCCACTGACTAACATGTGCAAAAGAACCCAAGCCAAAATGGATATTGAGTAGACGGAAATTTAAACTTCATACTTTCCGAATGTACGTTAAAATGGGGTCCAGGTTCTTCGTTTAGAAATAAAATATATATAATTACATCGGTTAGCAACTAAAACAGAACCTACAGAATATTGGTGGCGAAGTGAGCAGAACTGCTTGAAAATCTAGAGCAAACCATACGCAAAAAAGGGGAAGTACACGATTCTCCGAAGCACGTGGTATATTAATATTTTCGTAGTTTATTTAGTGTCTGTCTTCCTCTTTCTGAAGGAATTTGCTTATTAGAAATGTGAAATTTATGGAAGATACGTCGCTTCAGTATTAAAGATATGGTAGAGGGAATAATTTACAGTTTGAGCAATTTGAATACCATTATTGTCACGAGTTAGAGACTAGACAAGAGTTTTGAGTTGGTAATAGAATTTATTGAACACTTAAAAATCGTAACTGTAACTAAAACGGTTTCATATGTGTATATAATCTAAAATTCACTACTTTGATTTCTAAGTCTTCTTCAGACGTTGTTAAGTAGCGGTTTCCAACAATGGAGATTCTTCTGCTCCATGCTTAAGTCGTTGTCGGCTTACAATCTCACAAATCCTCACGGGCATAACTCCTTGCCATGAATGCAGCTTCTCAACTGCAACTATTTGCCTCAGTCGTGTTCACTATATAGGCTAGGCACGCATCTCATAGAGAACTCTCACAGTTATTTCATTGTTGCGTGCGTATCCTTTGCCGTTGACTACCAGCTGCCTTTTATCCTGGCTCCTCCTGGCTTCCAGCCGTTAAATCACAATATTCATTCTGCCCGAATAAAAGAACATTTCTTTAAGAGTTTTTCATCGTTCCATTGCTCAAAGCACAGAGGATAACTTAGTTTCTAACTTTATGTTACGTTGACTATTTCGGTCACTTTTTAAAATATGAATGAAGAGACATCTTCCTTCGAAACCATATTTGATATTTTCTGGTGTTTGTTCGTCAACAATCCCATCTTCTTATTCAAAATACCTAAGTCTACGGAACAGAGTGCTTCTTCAGAAGCTTTTAACCGTTCAGCTAGTAAAAGAGCCCCGAGTTGGGCCCAACCATGGTTGTGCCACTAGCAGACCGTGTTGAGCTTTGACGCTCCGCTCGGAGTTCAGATCTCACCTTACCACCTCTACAGACAAGAAATCCCATCTGCGAAATGGGAATTCTGTGAACAAGGGAGCAGTCACGGCCAGATAAGCAATTATGGGCGATAAGTGTAACGAATACCCAGTGGGTCTCCAATAATCCAGAGCCTGGAACGCTTTGGGTTCCCTGAAGGGGACTAGAAAGCATTATATTCACAAATCCCAGGGCTGAGTGCAATTCATCCTGCGAACACGCTCCACGGATCAGAACGAATTTCAGCATTACGGGCCCCGTGGAAATACTCATAAACTTTCGCGTGGTGCAGTCGACTACTAAAAAACACTCCTTTGTCCTAGAGACAGAGAAAGTTGCTCATTAAAGACACCAAAGTTGCCTCTAATTCTGGTTACGTATGTTAAGTTAAAATTAAACTAATTTCTGGAGCAACTGTTCGGTTGGCTAATTATTCGTCCTCACGCAAATCGGTTTAAGGTAAAGGTAAATTTGAAGAATGCCGTTTTCGGGGATGTGGCACCGTGTAGATCTTGTGTGAACCGATGTTCTTCCGAAAAGTCGGTTCACACAAGATCTACGCGGTGCCACATAAAAGAAAACGGCATTCTTCACATGCATCGCTGTGGAAACCTCAAATTTTACCAAGGTAAAGTTGTCCCCGTGCTTAACTAATTAAGCGTTACGCTATAAAGACGTATGGGGAAGTGGATATATGGATACACGTATTCTTGATCTCGGAACTATCTGGCGATAGGTGGTGAGTTTCACACCCTGGCAGATTTATCCCCAGGGAGATGGACGCCAATACCCATTGAATGTAAGGCTGGTGGACCCCAGAACCGGTCTGAACGACGTGGAAACGAAAAAATCTTTCCACTTCCGGTACTAGAACTCCGAACAATCGGCCGTCCACTCCGTAGCCAATAGCTATGCAGACTGCGATGTTATCGGTTTACGTACTATTAAAAAGTAAGTGCTGATGGTAGTTGGACCACATCTGTGGTTTAGTGGTCAGAGTTCCTGTCTACAGATCCNCTACGCTATAAAGACGTATGGGGAAGTGGATATGTGGATACACGTATTCTTGACCTCGGAACTATCTGGCGATAGGGGGTGAGTTTCACACCCTGGCAGATTTATCCCCAGGGAGATAGACACCGTTACCCATTGAATGTAAGGCTGGTGGACCCCAGAACCGGTCTGAACGACGTGGAAACGAAAAAATCTTTCCACTTCCGGTACTAGAACTCCGAACAATCGGCCGTCCACTCCGTAGCCAATAGCTATGCAGACTGCGATGTTATCGGTTTACGTACTATTAAAAAGTAAGTGCTGATGGTAGTTGGACCACATCTGTGGTTTAGTGGTCAGAGTTCCTGTCTACAGATCTAGAGGTCAGGGTTCGATTCCCGGCCCTACCAGGTTTTCTGAGAAGTGGTGGGTCTGGAACAGGGTCCACTCAGCGTCGTGAGGATAATTGAGGAGTTACTTGAATGGAAAAGTAGTGGCTCCGGTCTAGAAAACCTTGATTAACGGCCGTGGGGATTCATTGCGCTGACCACGCAACACCCTCTATCCGTTAAAGCTGGCACTAACTTCGCCGACAAGCGGCGGTCGCTCGGTCAGTATAGTTCACTTGCGGACTAAAACCACGGGGTTTGTTTTTTATTTGTTATGGCTAATGGTAGTTGGATATGTTAGTGGTTCCACAGAAAGTTTGCTGTTTAAGTCCGTCCTGCCTCTTGAAATGTATGAGAAAACAATAGGCTTCTGTAGGAATATAATCAGGATGAAAGAGCTGGAGAAGTAGGAGAACAGGATTCCCAGGCGAATATTTCGAAATAGGAGAGAAGAATATGATAAGTAACACGCTTAGGGTAAATTAGATATAGATACATAGTTTCCGTTCATAAAATCTCTTGGAAAATACAGAATTATTCTTAGAACATAATCTCATGTTGGGGCTTCAGTATGTTATGATAGTATGAAATGCAATTTTGGGATATGATGAGTACGTATATTCGGGCTGTATAGGGATAAGGAATATGCTGATAATCTGCTCTAATGTCTGTTCAAGCATAATTTCATCCCTCGTCGTAAAACGTCTCTTCGCACAATTAATAGACAAGGAACGTAAAATAATGGTCTCGTTAAGTATGAAATTATTATTTCGAATTCTATTCCATCTCATCAATATATAACGAAATTCAAGAAAAATTAATTTGTACTCCTTTATTTGGCGAGAATATAACTTTTGTCTCCAATAAGCTATCCGTGAGCTGTAGACATCTGCAGATACCATGTTTTGAGAACTGGTTTATGCATAAATCAAACTGAAGTCTCTATTTAAATGCCAGTTTCTTAAAACATTTATTTCATGAATTTTATTTGATTTTGTTGTTGTACACGCATGCGCTCACTCCAGCACGGATTAACACTCCCGTAAGTCTCAATGTTCATGCAGGGCAGACGAATCAGTTAAGGAAGGCTGGATGAAGGTACATTCTCGGAGAATTTCTTAATTAAGTCCTTGTTGCTATTCCCTAACATCAAATTGTCTGACAGTGAATCTCATTGGCACAGTTGCTGTATCTGATGCATGGTGCTATGAATTACTCAGTTATACCTGTGTTTGCATTCAGACCATGTCTCTCGCTCACCAGAGGCGATAAGATAAAGCATAAGGGGGCCTCATTGTCTTATTGAATTTGTAGAAATGCTCAGACCGGAAGGTGTGTCGCCACCACTCTGACGTAAACGAGTTACGTCACTCAACTCTGCTCCTGCAACAATGTTACAACAGTCTTTCTCTTCATTACGAGATCTCTCATTATTTCTTCCTGCAATATTGGAATTTTGGAGGTCAGAACTTGGCAGTTGTTCAGTTTATTGCGTTTCTCACTTTACTCCTGCATCCCTTCCACATATGTCTCCAGGCATATCTCCTTACCACAGGAACTGTGCACACGAAATGGCTAACACTTTGATAACAGAATCCGAAAATTCCATACTGTTAACTATAAAAGCCTACATATGACACTGTTCCAGGCAAGTTGCATTCACCTCTCCGCCTTGCTTATCCATTCTTCCAGGACTAACCTAAACGTTACCTTACGGTCTCCTTCTCGGTCTTCGAAAAGGCCATTTTGTATTTGGTCTCCACATTAAAGAACTCTGCATGCATCTTCATTTCGCCCCCCTAGCCATTTCTAAGCTTCCTCTCAAAACAAGACTTGCTGATCGCTACAAATCGCAAAGTTCCTTGTGAGACCACGCAGTATCCAAAACCTGGTCAATTATTTCACCTTTCTTAGAAAAAAAAACAATCCTTTGAGATACAGTTTCCATGTAGCTATTATTGATGCAGCATTGATAATTGATATTGGCAGTATTCGATCCCTACCTACACACAGAACAACACAAACACAGACATTCATGCCTTCAGTGGGATTCGAACACAAGATCTCAGCGTTCGAGCGAGCGAAGGCAGTTCATGCCTTAGACGACACGGCCAGTGTGACTGGAAGAGTGTATGAATATAACCGGTCCCAGTCATCTGCGTCCTACTACTAATAACATGAAGCTGAGAACGAATTAAGGACCATGAAAGAAGTACAAAACAATTAATTGTGGATTGCGAAACACATCTACAGTAATGCGGTCTCAGTTGTTCATGAGTTACGAAGCTGAATATGCTTGTCTAGTGCGGCAGCATGGCGTGTGCTGTGTTGCGGCTGATGGATACGGAAAGAACATTCCAGTGAGTTGCTGCTGGCACCGGGGGTTGCGTTTATTTGGTTCCGGTAGCTGTATTATCAGCTTCCGCTTTGCCGTACATCGCTCGTTGAGTAATGGAGCGAAGCGTGTCACGTCCCAGTGTGACGCGCGCTTCACTACCGTCTCCTGGCGGAACCGAAGTAAAACACTTTCCCTGCAACGACTGTCATACATTTCAGCAGGATTCTGATCTTGGTGGAAAATTTCCTTACTGGTAGCTTCATAATTTATGGTCATATATTTTGTCAAGGAGGAGCCGGGATAGCGCAGTCGATATAGCGACTGGCTACGGGCTGGACGACCAAGGGGTCGGAGTTCTCTTCCCGGTAGGGGCAAGAATTTTCTCTTCTCCACGTCGTCCAGATCGGCTCCGGGGCCCACACAACCTCCTATCCAATGGATATCGGGGTTCTTTCCCAGGGGGTAAAACGGCCGGGGTATGAAGCTGATCACTCACCTCCAACTATTGCCGAGGTCAAGAAAACGTTGGTCAATACGTCCTCTCCGCTATATGTCTTCATGGGTTAGAGTTTAATTAGTTAAGCACAGGAACAACTTTAGCTTACATTTTGTCAAGTATTTTAGCGTAAAGAAATAAAAGAGCTAGACTTGAAATCTGACAACGATGACTGTTCTGGTATATAAATACTCTTAGTCTGATGGAAGTCAAGCTGTGTTCCAACGAAACGTTTGATAACTTTAAGTTGTATCCTAGATGACGAGATTTCTTTAAGCAGAAAAGAGGTTGAGATCGGTGGACTATGTACGAGGAGCTTGTCCTTAGATATAATACTTACTTACTTACTTACTTACTTACTTACTTACTCACTCACTCACTCACTCACTTACTCATGGAGCTGAGCCCTTCTGGAGGAGCTGCCAATTCTGCAACTACTCAAGAATTTCCCAGCATTTTATGGAACCCGAAGGTTCATTATCGTGTTCACAAGGGCCCTCCACTAGTCTCTATTCTGAGCCACATCAATCCAATCCATACCATCTCATCCTATCTCTCTAAGATCCATTTTAATATTGTCCACCCACCTACGCCTTGGTCTTCCAAGTGGTCTCTTTCCTTCTGACTTTCCCACCAATATCCTATACGCACTTCTCGTCTCCCCCATTCGTGCTATATGCCCTGCCCACCTCATCCTCCTTGACTTGATCACTTTAGATATATTACATACGTATATAATTTTATTCCGAAAATCTGAAGGGAGATGTTCACTGTGTAGACGTAGACATAGATGGCAGATAATATTAAAATCTTTCTCACAGAATTAGTGTGTAAGCTGGCGAACAGAATAAGGACCTGCAGGAGTGTGAACACAAGAATGTTCGCCCGGGTTCCATTAAAGAGGAAATAATTCTAGAGTGATAGTTCTGAGGTTTTCACGGCGATGACTATGAAGAAAGTCGTCTTCTGGGTTTTGGCGCCGTGTATTCTTCGTTTTGGCCGACGTTTCGGAGGAACGTATCGTCTCCATCTTCAGAGCAGGTGAATGGCTTGTGAATTCACCTGCTCTGAAGATGGAGACGATACGTTCCTCCGAAACGTCGGCCAAAACGAAGAATACACGGCGCCAAAACCCAGAAGACGACTTTCTTCAATTGTAGAGTGACTTCAAAAAACACGGAATTATTAGAACATCGTGTTACTGGGTACTAGCTGCAGATAAGTGTGGGAGGTTGTTGTTTTGCTTCGTGTCAACTAAAAATATAATTCTTTAAGTTAGCTGTTTGCGATGTGCAGTTTTAACTAACATCTTTTTAGGAATGTGGAAAATTGATTGCCGATAAGAAGTTTAATTCTCTTAATTGAAGGCACTTATGCATCGCATTGAATACCCTATCTGTGCCAAAGACATGTCAGACACTAAATTCTTTCTCAAGTAAGACATTAGAAATCACATTTCTGTATCACGCAAAATAACCTAGGTGGTCTGGCTACTAAAAAATTGGGTTCACTGAAAAGTTCCACAATTTTAAGCAGCATAAAATATTATGAGGCTTATTTCAGCAGTCGCAAAGCTTGGATCATTCCAGCACTGGGACTGTGAGTTCGATTTCTGTTCGGCTATAAATCCATGCTCATGTTTTCCCATGGTAAAGAGGAGTGGGATGAACAGATTCGCAGTCAAAGGTATTAACCCTTTGAAGAATGAACGCTTCTAAATAATATATAAATATTCAGTTCGTACCACAAAGGAAACATAAGCAATATGGCTCCGCTACGAAGATCAATCGGTTAGTATTGCTTAGGGAAAAGTGGTGGCTTATTGTGAGTGCCATACGAAACACATGAATAAAGTGTATTGACAGAATAGAAGGTTTTTGTATGATAAAGCAAATGGTACATATAGAACTACTGTGCAAAGAGCTCAGTGTCTGCAGTCCAGAAAACCTAACCAATGGTGGCTGAAGAAATGGAAGACGCTGAGATACGAACTGTCCGTTGGGTTCAGTAACCTGTACTCGTGCTCAAAACGTCGCTAGCTGTGTCAAAGTTTTCCCTTAATAAGCCTATTACTACAGATTGAGTGCCACAGTGTCCTGAACCAGAGTGTCTCAGAGTGAGGACGCATATTCATGTGCATTGCTGATGATCCTCTAGAGCAGTGCTCCTCAACCACCGGCCCGCGGTCTCATAATAGTAAGAGGCACTGCTCTGGGGTTGATGACTCTGAACTGGCAGCCTCTCTTTGTTGCTTGTGGTGTGCTTGACTTACTCTTCGACCGTGAATATGGTGGTAATACCTTCCTCCGAAACATTGGTAAATTTCTATTCAATTACACGTCATGACATCCGAGGAGGCAATATAGTTCCGATCCCACAGGGGTCAACGCCAGTCCCAGTGACCGCGTGGTATAAGGCATGAATTGTTTTCGCCCACTTGATAGCTGGGATCGTGAGTTCGAATCCCACTAAAGGTATGGATGTTTGTTTATGTTTATTCTGTGTTTGTATAGGTAAAAGCCTTGTGACGGTCTGGCCCCCCGTCCAAGGAGTCCTACCGACTGTCTAAGATTAAGAAACTGAAGTGAAACGAAGCGTTTCATGGATGTCCTATGCTCCAAGTGGGAACAACAGGCAAGAGAGAGAAGGAGAGATGTAGATGTTTGAGGTAATAGTTGGTTTATTATTCCAGTGTGCCTAAGCTTTACCGCCATACACGGTATCGCGGAAGTAAGACTCTAAGCCTGCCATTTTTTTTCCTTAACACTACAGCCCCAGTGGGCCTAGGCCTATCTCCATGAACTTCCCCATTCACTTGGGTTTTTCTAGATCTTACACATACGGTAGGACTCCTTGGGCGGGTGAACAGCTCGTGGCAAGGCCTCTACTTGTACACAAATATCCATGCCCTGAGTGGGATTCGAACCCACGATCCCTGCTTCCGAGCGAGTGAAGACAGTGCATGCCTTAGACCGCTCGACTACCGTGACGTGATTCAATTTCCTTACAGACTTACTGATATGTTTGATTACGTTCTCTTTCGAGACTGTAAAGATAGATTAAATCGATCCGGGACCATCTGATTAGATTCTTGTTTACAGGGGCCCGATGGCCTATTGTTGACGCTCCAGGATAATATTAAAATGTTTGCATACATTCTTTGACACTACATGGACCGCATAAGAAACGAAGCGTCCAGCGATTCTTCTATCGTTGTGTGTGTATTTTTTACATCGGTAACGTTTTTACAGAGCGGTTGCCCAGCAACGTTATTGGGATGTCCATGCAGACACACAGACTAATGGGAGGGATTTGTGAAGTACGCAGTTGAGATAGTCTCAGATGCCACGCTGTATGTAACAATTATCATAAAGACTCGATCAGGCATTCAAATTTGTTAAGGGGGATACGCAGACACATGGACAGCATGGTGATGTCATCAGCTTTTTTTTTATTTTTCTTCAAATTAGGAGAAAAGGCTAAAAATCCTATTTTTTTCGATTCTAACTATTGTCACTGATCATGAATAAAAGTTAATAATAAATCTGTGAGCGTTAGAACAGTCGGTGATCTGTAAACGGGATGGTGACAACTGCTGATATATTATATGTATTAAACATACCTCAGACGGTGGACAGTATCCAAAGTAGCGGGGGTACAGTGAAACCCGGTTATAGTCCCTGCACAGGAATACGTTCTGCAGGTTTCTGTTCTTTCCTAAGGGAATCGCTGGCGAGAATTCTGCAGGATCTGTGATAACTGTGTTTGTTTCCTCTACTGAATTGCTATCCATGCACTTACACGTGCCACAGTCTCTGAAACTGTAATTATATTTGTAAAGCTTTCACTAAAACAACACCAGTTAATTAATTAATTTTATAATTTCTGCAGCTCAGAACATTAAGGGAATTACTGAGAACATGGCAGAACGAAGTGAGTCCATTTGACTGCAGCCTGTCTTCCGAAACTCTGTACACAACTCATTGCAGGCATCGCGCAAGATGAATCTCAAATAAATGAAAGTACTTCACTGTGAACAATTCAGAAGAATAATTTCTGGACTCGACCGCATGGGCCCAGTTAGCAACGTGATGATTATGACTCACATCTACAAATTGCACGGTATTAACGCAAAATAAAGATGTATGTTCTTCCACCAGTCTCATCCCCGGGATTTCTATACTGACATAAATGAAAATATTTTTTTTATTTTATCAGTGTTAATTATCGTTCAGTATAAATCAAGCATAAGTTTACCAGCTTTTCTCATGAAGATCCCTTCGTCTAAAACAATGAAACGTTACAGGAAACATTTGCATAAACTCTTGATGTACATTTCATTATTTACAACGGCAAATGTTTATACTACGGTATCTGCCTGTCACTCTTACAACAGTGGCTTTTATATGCAAAAATAAATTTCTGTCTCCAACAAAGTTATTAAAAAATGTACTCCATGCTGTAACGCACAAAATAATAAACAAAGAGTCTCGCAGTTCAGTGCTAAAAAGTTAAAATTTAAAGCTATCCCTGTATTAGGTCGTGGAGGCCCATAGGGTTGTAAGACGTCGAGCCACCCACATTTTCTAGACAATTGATTCACAGATGGCGCTGAGGTTGTCAGCCTTACACGCCTGACGGCCGCCCTTTACCTCCATCAATATTCCTGATATTCATTTGTTTTGGAGGCTAAGTCGACACCAGAGCCGTAGTGTGGCTGAAAAGATGACCTCATAGGTAACCGAACCTGCGACCTTCCGGCTTGTAATATAGTCCCTCAACCAACTACGCTACCGGGTGCCCCAGTTCAGCGCTAAGATTATTTTAATGGGGGTTAATAAGATATAAGTTAAGTCTCCAGTACTCAATTTCAGCAAAGTCCATGGAAGAATTATTTTTGATAATATTAAAGTCTATCTTGTAGCCCTATGCAAATCAGGCTTCGTTATGAAGCAGTATGGCTATAGATCTGAATTACCTTATTCCGATCCCTTCAATGAGCTTCTTTCAAAACTACTGGAATTTGTTACAGGGTGATGCTGTCTGTCTGAGTCTTCTCCTTCATTTCCACTTAATCAAATATTTTCAAGAACCGGAGTATAAAATATATGCCACTACAGGACATACTCGTAGTTTTAATAAATATTATTTGACCAGTGAAAATTATAGTATTCGCCCGGGGTTTTATTCAAATATACTGTAGATCTACTGAAATTATTACGACAATCATATGAATACCTATTTCCTTTGATTAAATAAGTACCAAAAGTGCCACGCCTTTTGTATAATATATCTACGCAGTGTGTCATAACGACCATTCTGTACATTAAACGGTTGCCAAACAAATATACAGCGGGAAAACATAGATCGCTTTATGCATTATAAAAACCAGCTATAGCCGAATAGCATTCCAAAGAGAGACGAAGAATGGAGATATAGGGAGGGTAAAATTCTTTTATACGTAATATGATGAGGTATTTAATATGTCCGACATGTATAAGATTCTTGCTTTTCTCAAAGAAAAGTTGAAATATGGCTATCGTGGCAGAAATAATTATTTGTTTACATTCTACGTTCACGGCGATAAATAAAGAAAAACAATACCTTCTGTTTGATCGGCATATTCGTGAATAATCTTTCATCAATTCGACGGCGTTTTATACCCTAGATTTATGAATATTAATGATAAATGTTCGTGAGAAATTTATATTTTGGAGGCGGCAGTGTAAGATAACATCAGACTTTATATCACCTCTCACACAATGACCCGAAACGATGTCATTTTTGTGCATGAATAATTAATTTACCTTCTACAATCCTCATTATAAGCTTTATGTTTTGTGAAGTAATGTAAAAATCAATGCCCTAACATAACGGAGAACTTTCCGTAGACATGCAACGGTTGGGTCACATCTTGCTGGAACGGACTTTGAATTCTCAGAATCTGCTTTTGTCGATAAGTCAGTAAACGGCTCAGGAAACGAGTTTATTAACTCCGTGATTACGGACCCATTCAATTCAGTAGCTCTCTGGTTAGAGTCTTTTCGGTTCCTGTTCTAAGTCCAGCTAGAAACACGTTTTCATATCATTGGTGGTGTTACAGCGACCGCCTCTTTGGGCCAGAGGTCAGAGATCCAGCTTTATATATCCACAGATCCAGGGTTCGATTCCCTGCAGTACCAGATTTTATGAGAAATAGTGGGTCTGGAACGGGTTCCACTCAGCCTCATGATGATAATTGAGGAGCTACTTGAATGGAAAATGAGCGGCTCCGGTCTACAAAACCGTGGTCCAGTGGTCAGAGTTCCTGCCTACAGATCCCGAGGTTCCGGGTTCGATTCCCGGCGCTACCAGATTTTCTGAGAAGTAGTGGGTCTGGAACGGGTTCCGCTCAGCCTCGTGATGGTAATTGAAGAGCTATTTGAATGAAAAAGGAGCGGCTCCGGTCTGGGGATTCGTTGCGCTGACCACCCGATTCCCTCTATCCGCAAAAGTTGGTATTAACTTCGCCGACAAGCGGCGGTCGCTCGGTCGGTATAGTTCGCTTTCGGACTAAATCTACGGAGTTTTTTTTACAGTTACAGTAATGTTTAAACTGTAGAGGCCACTTTTAATCCACGGAGATCAGAGAATATTCACAATTGATATTCTAGAAATTACTGGCAAGTAGCAGTCGTGTTGAGCTTCGTTGAACAGTCTCGGCCGAACTCTCCTACAGACACGGAAGAAAGAAACCTGCTTCAGGCTTGAGACCCTTTCCATGTTCATTGTGAACAGGAAGTTCTTCCGAAACGCAGAAAAACTTCGACCAAACTGCGCGATGTAAATTCCGTAAGATAGTAATCTTAAAATCAAATTTTCTTTTATATTATAAATTCCGTGTAATTGTATCGAGATTGATTTATTATTTTCTCTCTAAAATATTTCTGAAACTACGTCATACATGTATATTGGGGTAAGCAGCCATGTAGAGCAAAAGTCTTATGCACTCAACAAGATATCCGCCATAGGGATTTTCGTTCTTTGAAAATAGAGTCTAGTAACTTTCTAATGATTACGTAACGATCTTCATCAGAAGTCTTTGAATAAAAAATTTTATGGGCACTACAGCTTCTTTTTCTATAAAGATTCTCAAATTTTTGGCACATACGTACTTACTTATTTGTTACTCATGGAGCTGAGCCCTTCTGGAGGAGCCGCCAATTCTGCAGCTACTCAAGAATTTCCCAGCAGTTTATGGAACCCGAAGGTTCATTACCGTGTTCACAAGAGCCCTCCACTGGTCTCTATTCTGAGCCACATCAATCCAATCCATACCATCCCATCCTTTCTCTCTAAGATCCATTTTAATATTGTCCACCCACCTATGCCTTGGTCTTCCCAGTGTTCTCTTTCCTTCTGCCTTTCCCACCAATATCCTATACGCAGTCCTAGTCTCCTCCATTCGTGCTACATGACCTGCCCACCTCATCCTCCTTGACTTGATCATTTTAATTACATACAAGTACATAGTACTTAGCAAGGCTAAAGCCTTTAGCTCCTGAAACAAATTGACGAATTTATATATCTCGAAGGAACAAACAGCTAAATATACAAAGACAGCGTAAAGGTAAAATTATATACACGTATAATGTACATTACAGTGAAATAGCTGCCAAATATACGATGGAAATTTCCCACGAAAAAATTAACAACAAAAATAACATTGTGCCTAAAGGCACAGAAGACAAAGCACACAGTGCAGTGCTGACCTCAATAATAAGTGTTGCCTGATGATGGCCCATGTGTGGCCGAAACATGTAGCAACAAGAAATAAATGCTTATAGTTAATGACATTTAAATATTTAACAAACAATTTTAGTGTATTAAATATATTTTAGTGTCTTTTATAAAAGTTTGACTTGTTGCATTACAGACGGGAAACTTAGATCTAAAAATGATACTACAATGCAACATGATGCTGAAATGCAATATTATATATATCTGAAATATATTAATGACGTTTCTGGCCATCCGATTTCATCTCATATAAGTGGTAGACAGCTGCGTGAATATGTTCTGTTTGGGTTGCACATTCTTAAAATTTTGAAGCCTGAAATTAATATAAATGATGAATATTTAAAAATCAGTTTCCTAATTAACAGAAATCAAGCTGTCTAACCTGTCAAACCTGTCTAACGCTGTCAAACCTAGCGGTTTGATACTGTTTAAGGAAATAATTGCTGAGCTTACGAAAAAAGCATACAGAGCACAGGAACTCATTATGTGGCCGAATGCGGATTTTTATAATGTCAAAACAGGCGAGTAAATATCCCCTATGATTTAAAGGGTTACAGTGTCTGAAGCAGATGGAAGTCACCAAAAAAATCTATCCGGTTTCCAATTATTAACTTATGGTCCATCACTGTTATTCCAGAGCAACAATATTTTACTAACTAAATATTTGTACAGATTTCCTCTTCTTGCCAAATTTGGATTCGTTCAGTAGTTGCCCATATTAATGCATGGGTAGGAATTTTATTAGAGCGCTCGAATTTGGAGAAGATTTTCTCTATACTTTATAATTTATACGTGTTAAAATGCAGAATTATGACTCAGTAAATGTCATCCCAGCGTAAGTTACACGTACAACTGAGGAGTTTATGTTCAGATATACTCGTAAATTCTGTTAATGAATATTTAATGGTGATAATTTTAAAATTTAATTTTATATGTTTCTTTATTCTTTTCTGAACCTCGGAATTCAGAATTGTAAACATTTATGCCACTAATGGTTTTACGTATCCCTGGGTCCATACATACTCACAGATATATAGATGGAGTGAGTGCAGTCAGTCCGGAAATTCCATATAATGAGTCAGACAGCGCAAAATAATTGAATTGCTGCTACAGATATTCTGTTCTATTTGTATACGTCCTCGAATCATGTCAGCTGATGAGTTTATGTGAGGTAGACTTCATGTCAGGTCAAATATGTATATTCATTTACAGTCTACCCTACAAAAACAAACAGAACAAGTCCTAATACATCCTAAAGGGTTCTTACGATGGTGTATAACACTCAGAATTACTGGGTTATTGGCTTTGTTCATCGTCCAGTGATTGAGGTTAGCTCGTTCTAATGGTACAAGCTGGGTAGGTGTCTTCCCCCCTCTCACCTGACGATGGAAACAGATCCATTTTCCGACACGTTGTGTATTCTAGTCCCTAGAATACTGGATGATGAACATAGTCCAAAAGCCCAGTAATTCTGAGAACAAGTTCTGTTTTGTTGAAATTCAAAGCTGAGAATACAAATTACATTGAAACCACATAAAAACATTGGAGACCTTATGCGTAAATCGATTCAATTTCTTTATTATGTTAAAGCAATGTGCGTAGTACCACTAAAGTAACTTGTCACGTGACATACTCTTCGTGTTGCAGTTGGATGAGAGTGAATGGAAGTGTTTGTGTGAATGAATTTAGAGTCTGTGTACTTGCTTAAATGTGGCTAAGAATTTCATGTACAGTTAAACTGAAGTTCTGTACAATGATAAAGAAGAGATGTGTAAGTTACGGTGTTTTCTATTTGTCCGAGTGGGTCAAAGAGAAGACAATTCAGTGTGTTCCAATCGAGTAAAATAGCATATCCAACTGTAAGTTTCAATGTTAACCAATAATGTTCACATAAGCCTACGATATTGAAAAGTCCTACAGAGAGAACACATTATATTGCATTATGGTAATTAGGTAAAATACAGGATGTTTATAAAATCATTATTCAGCTTTAAATTATCTGTTTTTAAGTATTGAAATTTGAGGGAAACATTTTATGTGGATTAGATCACTGAATCTTTTTGGAATACGCATGAGAGGAAATAAAAAATTGCTGGGTTTGAATTTCTCACATCAGTGACTATGGAGAGTTCTATCTTATGGGATGCAATGCCTTGTAGCCCGGTGAAAGTCAACCGACATCTGCGAGAAAAATCTTCATCTTCAGGGTGGAAGAGTAAGCTAGACAAGAAACGAGCAGGAAGCAGCCGAGTGCTGTCATCTTTGCTTGCAACAAGATTTATGCTGGTTTTGGCGTGGTCTGCTGTTGATACATACTCACTCACTCACGGAGCTGAACCCTTCTTGAGAAACCGCCAGTTAGGTAGCTACGCAAGAACTTCCCAGTATTTTCTGGAACCCGAATGTTCATTACCGTTTTCACAAGAGACCTCCACTGGTCTCTGTCCTGAGCTAGATCACTCCAATCCATACAATTCCATCTTATTTCTCTAAGATCCATTTTAATATTGTCCACCCACCTATGCCTTGGTCTTCCAAGTGGCCTCTTTCCTTCTAGCTCCCACAAATATCCTATACGCATTCTTCTTCTCCCCATTCATGCTACATGCCATGCTCATATCCTATACACACACACACACACATCAAATATATGATAAAGAAAAGTATGCAAGATGGCCGCGCCATAGCTCAAGCGGTTAGTCGCTGGCTTCCCACTGCGGCTGCCCGGGTTCGATACCGTGTCTGGTCAGGTGGGATTTGTGGTGGACAAAGTGGCTCTGGGGCAGGTTTTCTCCGAGTACTTCAGTTTCTCATGCCAGTCTTCAATCTACTAATTGCTCCACAATCACCCTCACCTATCATCTGGGGTTGCTACAATAGGCCAGAAGTGGCCGCAGTACAAGGGACTTAGTCCCACCCCACTAGCAATAAAAAAAAGGCACGCAAGAAGTTTTGTAAATTACTTTACTTTTTGATACCTTTACTTATCTTGTTTCATGCAGATAAATGACACTATAAAAATAAACCCATCAAAATGAATTATTATAATTCCAATAAATAATAATGGAAGCATGTAATGACCTATAATTTGCTTGCAGAAACTCCTTCCATTTAACAGAATCAGGAACCACAGCCATCGCAAGCCGAAGACCAACTCGATCGATTATACCTTTTAAACAAAATTAAAACAAAAGGCTCACTTCCCTGAGATCGCGTTGCCGTGCTGTAGAAATCATCGGTTGAGCCTGCTCCCGTGGGCGCTGCTTGTTCGCCTGGCATGTTTAATTCTGTGCACGAAAATAATAAATATCTGCACTGCAGCAATAAGGTTTATGTGCCCCTATAGAGAATACTTTCGTATCCCTGTCATGCCTCGAGATATTTTATTCAGATAATAAAAATATAAATAAGTTTTATGACGAACTGGTCTAATAGAAACGTGGGTGCAAGTCATTCATTCCTAGATAAAATGTTATTTTAAGTGCCTCACCCTTAATGATCCTCTAAGCCTCTGTACCATTTCTCTATTCATTACTTCAGTATCATGTTGGATGTTCCGCGTTGTCTGAAGGGCCATGTTCGATGTAGACCTATACGATTTGCGGTGAGCTGGCTCGACTCCCGACTTCAAGCGACTGGTTGAAACTATATCGATAGGGTATAGGTCTATTTAGCCCATAGGATACAGTATCGTCGGTCACGGTAACCGAGCAGTCTGAGGCATGAACTGTTTTCACTCGCGCGAAAGCAGGGATACTGGGTTCGAATCCCACACAAGACATGGATGTTTGGTAATTGTCTGTGTTTCGTTCTGTGTTTATGTTGTCCTGTGTTTAGGTAGAGGCCTTGCGACGAGCTGATCACTCGGCCAAGGAGTCCTTTTTTTTTTCTTCGACGCAGAAACTGCCTTCTAAAAGAAGCTATCGAAGGAAAGATAGATGGGCGGATAGAAGTGACAAGAAGACGAGGAAGAAGACGTAAGAAGATGCTGGATGACCTTGGGGACAGAAGAGGATACTGTCATTTGAAGGAGAAAGCTCTAGATCGCATTAAGTGGAGGAATTGTTTTGGAAGAGACTGTGGACCTGTCGTCTTGACAGATTACTGATGATGATGACTACAGCCCCAGTGGGCCTAGGCCTACCTCCATGAAGTCCACTTCGGTTTTTCTAGATCTTACACATTCGGTAGGACTCCTTGGGCGAGTGATCAGCTCGTCGCAAGGCCTCTACCTGTAGACAAACACAGAAAAACGCACACAAACATCCATGCCCTGAGTGGGATTCGAACCCACGATCTCGGCTTCCGAGCGAGTGAAGAGAGTACATGCCTTAGATCGCTCGGCTACCGTGACCGGCCAAGGAGTCCTACCGTCTGTAAAATAATCAAAACGGAGAAAGAAACCTCGACACAGTAAGGTGTAAGAGAAACGGATTAAGTAGGCCTAAGTAAGGTACAGTATCAGTGGTGGGCTCTCATGAACGCATCAATGAACCCTCGAATTTCATAAGAGGCAGAGAATTTCTGATTAGCTGAGCGACTGTCATCGTTGAGGGAACAGTGAAGTTAGTTATTTATCTGAAGTAAAGTGGCGGCTCTATTGAGCAACGGAAAGTTTTGTACCCGAGTTTTGTGTTCTAGTAAAATAACTTTGATGCTCCAGTCTCCTAGTTGTTAGTGTACTAGCTTAGTATGCGGAATTTCTGGATTCACTTCCAAAACCGCCCACTAATCTTCCAATAAATTAACGAAACTAACATGTAATACTGACCAGCCACCTGAAGGCGCAAATAAAGCCAACTTCCTAAACTTGGTCACGCATCTCAGCAACGCAACAATAAATTAATGGGTTCCGAATTAAACGAAACTGCTTATTGGATAAGTTGCTTACAATTGCAGTTACTAAAAAATAACATCTCCCGAGCGATATAACCTGGTTAGTCTCTCGTCTTCTGGTTTTTAGCTGAACTGGTTCCTTCTGCTCCCAACTCTGCTCCATTCGCCCCTGATCTGTTCTCCGCTCTCGTTCCGGTCTGTTATAACGGACAGTTGGACGGCATGGGAGACACTTAGTTCAAAGGTTCCATTTCGTTTGTTCGTTATCGCGGGAACTGCATTAGTACTGGTTTTCACTTACGTCTTAACGGTCTGTTACGTATGCGTTGTCTCGGATACGTGCTTGAACGTTTGCCTAGCAAAATGGATAATTCCTTCTCTGGCACCATCATTCCGGCTCTTAGGCAGTGTTTACCGAGCGTTGCTCAGCAATGATCTGTTCCAACTTGTCAAGGTCAGGTGTTTTAAGAAGCCGTTGTCTAGCAATGGATTCCCACTCTGACTCATGATATTCCGGCTCTTAGACTGCACGCCACAATATCAAATACGCCTCAGATGATGGACACGCCCAACACAGATTTGGTGTGATCTCAATTTCTGACAGTCATTGTAGTATTTATAGAGCACTGAGTGAAGAGATTGGCCCAATTTTGCAGGAGTATCTTCAACAATCCTTCAGACTGACTATTTGCAGTTAAATGTTGATGGCTTCTGGATTGAAAGAAGAGAAATAACACTTCGTGTCGGTGGTGATGAGGCGGATAGACTTGAAGCTGTCAGCTCCAGTTCGTCCCGTGTTTTAGATCTGTACAATTGTTCGAATACACCAGCAGTTTCACAGCTCTTACGAGGTATTGTAAACTTGGAGAGTTCAAACCAAGCTTCGAAGAAAAGCAAAATAAAGTTGATTTTATATTAGTTGCGTGGTATGTAGGAGAAATGTAAACTGCCACTCTGAAAAGTCACTGAATCAAATGTTAATTATTTCCCTCCTTTCATTTTGTCCCTGGTGTCGAAATTGTATTTTTATCTCTGTATTTATTTTGTTACCACTCGTGCTATTGTGGTTTGTCTTGTTTGCTGACTTGCAGTGTCACAGTCTTGTCCCGTGTAGAACACAGTTTATCACGGAATATGATTGAAATAAACACGGTGTGTTCCTACATTTACAGATAAACAAACGGGTACCTTTGTTTATAGCGAAATATAAACGTCTATTGTATATCATTAAATTACATAATATAATTTCTCATATGTAAGGTTTGAGGCTTTCACGGCGGTGACTATGAAGAAAGCAGTCTTCTGGGATTTGGCACCGTGTATATATGGTGTTAACTGACGTTTCGGAGGAACGTATCGCCTCCATCTTCAGGGTAGAAGAAAAATATAAGAAATTTGCAAGCGAAGAGACCGTGAGAACCGGTAAAAGCAGACTGCTTGAACACGAAATAATTTACAACGTCACTTATTTTCCTTCGGTAGAGGTACATAAAATTGGAAAGTGTGTAAGGTGTAATGTAAAAACATCTCGTCATGAAGGTAAGATTCAAAATCCATTTTTAAAAGATACTTCAGCATTAACAACAAAGAGGCTGTGTGTGCGAGCTAATTGCACTGTTGTCCAACAGTTTTGTTACAAATCGAACTGTCTAACAAAGAACTGGGTGCTGGCTATTTATGTACCTGTCTGTCTGCACAGCAGCACAGCAACAGGCGATCAGATGGATCAGGGAGATCTGATAGCTGGATTACAGTGATGGCTGCCGTTCGATTGGGTCAGGGCTGTCCTGAAATTTGAGTCGTAAAAGCCCTGTCGATCAACTACGGAATCAACTGTGTCAGGATAACCATATTTAGCTGAGATGCGAACAGAACGTATTCAGTCAGTCCAAATAAATGGCGTGCGTCGCGGTTGATATTTCCTCTGCGTCTATTCTGACGGTTGAATGTGGATGCGGTTACAAGAGAGATCATATTTACACAATAAAACATGAATGATGACGTCATTCAAATATAAGAAAGCCTACCGACCACTTGAGACTCGCATTCACTAAGAACAGAAAATGTGTTACTCTTACTGTACCACTGCCACTAAACCTTCTTGTTGTTCTGAAGTCTTCCGAGAACATTCTAGCAGCTTGTATGCATTTGGGACTCTATCTCGCTTAATATTTCTCAAAACTTTGCAAACAGCATGCCGAAGCATTGCATAGGCGTTGTGAAGGCTAATGGTAAAAATTTGAAATACTAAAATGTTTTAATCAAAAGCAGCTATCCAATTATTAAGACGGTTACATATTATTTGCACCTCTCAAAATGTATACAGTACAATAATTTTTGTAATAAAAGGTATATTGCCTGCTCTAAGGTCATTATATTCTTTTTTCCTTACCGCATATATTCAGATTAGTTTTGTTTACAAAGATGTTGTATATTATAAGTTATCGGAAAAAATTACAGTGTCCAAGTTTATTTCCAGCACTGTTATGTAAGATCAGTTCTTACGAAGCCTCGCAATAGGCCCGTTTCTTTTCCCACCCGTCAAGAGTATTTCCAGATTGACTTAGATAATTTAGCATCTAGAAATCTGTCAAGATATTCTGACCACATATACGAGTACTTGTTGAACTTATTCTCACTTGCAGCAGATATGTAGCCTACAGGGATAATTACTCTAATGACAGCGCTCCTCACCCTAGTAACAGTGTTCGTCTCCTGGCTGGTCTTCCGTTTTAACAGCTTGTATTCCACTTGTGTCTTACATTCTTGAAAGTCAAGTTTGACTTGCATAAAGCAAAATAAGAAAGGTCGCTTAATGAAATCGATTTGCTTTGCATTCTGTCTTTAAATAGTCATCAAACAGCCATATACTGAGCGACTGGTGGATTTGTATTACGTCCTTTGTATTTAATTGCTTGTTTATTGATCCGCACTCTTATTTTCGTAATGTATATCTAGATTCTTTCATGGATCTTCATGCCAATCTTGTGTAACCGGTTATATTGTGTTGATACACAAAAATGTCATTTTTTCTTCATGTGTTATACTAGTTTTTCTACTTTTCCAAACCCAAGCTTCGCTTCTATGTGGTAGCCTAGTACTTACCGACAATTAACTCAGTATTAACATTGTACGTGTATATTTAATGCTGTTTTGATCTTAACCCTTTCGAATAACTCATTCCTTCACACCGGTATACTTTACTGTGTTACTGCTTAAATCGTAATAACTGTCATATCCAGAATTGTTGAAAGCGTAAAATTTATGTGATTCAACTTAAAATAATTATTTTACAGAGTATTGGTTATTTTCTCCTAAAAGCAATTATTTCTGCTTTTGTTATTGACATTTTCATACTAAATTGTTCAACACCATTTTGTAGCTTACATCGGATTTCAGCAGATGTTTGTACAATTCCTGAACGATATTTTTTATATCGGCGAAGAGTAAATTGTTAGACGTACAGAGATAAACAAACCCCAGAGTAGCAGTGTAACGTGTGTAGTCAGTCATTGGCTAAGGGCGCTTCGTACCGCCCAAGCACGACGATACGGAAGCTGTGCACTTCCAATCTGAAACTTACTGTCACGTGTACCTGACTAGCGTGACTAATAATAATGGTGCTGGACTTGATGATTGGGTTTATTGGCACTTCTTTACAATTACAGTCAATTGTTAACATCTGACACATTGAATTCCTCAATGCCTTATGAAGAATCTCTCATTTATCTCGGACTGGTCCATACTAATTTAGAATTCACGAATGCACTGAGTTTTATAACTGTCAAGCGGCCGGGATAGAAATTACCGTATCGAACAGCTCCTCTGTTCTTTTATGTTGTCACGGGAATGCCTTTCTTAATATCCGTTGCAGCGGAAACAAGTGTTTATTAGCCGTTTCCTAACAAAGAATGATTTCTGCTTCTGCTATCATTCCGGCTTTAGGCCGTGTTTAAATAGCCGTTGCCAGGCAAATTATCATAGTTCGTCACATTACGTTGCAGAGGACATAATCTAATCATATTTATGGCAAGAGATAGCTTACGAGATCACAACAGTTTGCATACCCAGTCCTTTCTTCTGACGGGTTGCTCGCCCCTAACACTTCCCATTTTTGCATGCTCTAAGCTTCACCTCACTTACCTGCCATGATGATTGGAAGAAACATCCCTCTACTAAAGGGCTCTGTTTCCGAATCACATTTCTTGTCTATGTTATCACATAAGACGAAATCCAGAAGGAAAGATACTACTAGGAAGATATAGACTAGGTGTGAGAATAATATTAAGATGGATCTTAGAGAGATAGAATAGGGTGGTATGGATTGGATTCATCTAGCTCACAATGGGAACCAGTAGAGGGTTTTTGTGGAAAAGCGCAAACGGCTTCATGCTGGTTTCTTTATTCGCTTATTCTTCCATCCTGGAAATGGACTCCACTTATTCCTCCGAAAAGTCGATTCACTTCAACGGACTACACGGTGTTATATCCCAGAACTTATACTGTAGCCCACAAGGGCAGTGAACCTTGGAGTTCTTGAAAACATCGGGACGCTCTTGAGTACCCGAGCGTCCGTCAAATCTTGAACACAGACTCGGCTCCGTGAAGTTAGCTGTTTACAATATAACACCTGCATTTTTGAGAACAGTAATTAATTACACATGGAACTCGTTAAGATTTATATGACTTATATCCAGACCGGTCACGGTATTCGAGCGGTCTAAGGTATGCACTGTCTTCGCTCGTTCGGAAGCCGGGATCGTGGGTTCGAATTCCACACAAGTCACGTATGTTTGGTGTGTGTATGAGTTTATTCTGTGTTTGTGTTGTCCTGTGTTTAGGTAGAGGCCTTGCAACTAGCTGATCGTCCGTGCAAGGAGTCCTACCATCTGTAAAAATGATCGTGAAACTGAGATATCAGCTTTACGCTCCAAATTGGGAGCAAAAGAATGGAGAGAATATTACGAGTATATCCAGAGCATTTAGAGGTGTTTAAACTTCCTTCGGTTTGTGAGGTATAGAGGCTTTAATTTTTATATTGGCATAAAGTAGAATGTCAGGAGCGCTTTTTTAACCTATGTGATCACTAAGTGCATCGTTATGAACTTCATAATCACTTAAACAATGTGTCATGTGCCTTATTTCACAACATTTCTTCAATTATTTTCCTGATTATGTAGAAGTCGTGGCATTGCATTTTTGTCCTCTGTACTTTAGAAAGAACGGAACAATTCAGTTATTATTTAATTAAATGTTCTCAATTCAATCATTTGCATATTATATCCTCTCATTTTACTTCCATTTATTCTCTAGCAAAAACGTTTTCATCAGTTGATGCAAGTTTTAGGTAAAGAAAAGTTATATGTGATGTTCTATTAATCAGAAAGCAAAACTAATTTAATCATGTAAGATTTGAGGCTTTCACGGCGGTGACTATGAAGAAAGCAGTCTTCTGGGATTTGGCACCGTGTATATGTGGTGTTAACCGACGTTTCGGAGGAACCTATGGCCTCCATCTCCACCGGTAAAAGCAGTCTGCTTTTACCGGTTCTCACGGTCTCTTCGCTTGCAGATTTCTTATATTTTTCTTCTACCCTGAAGATGGAGGCGATACGACCCTCCGAAACGTCGGTTAACACCACATATACACGGTGCCAAATCCCAGAAGACTGCTTTCTTCAAAATTTAATCACAATTAATTCTTTCTTTCTTCCTTTCCGCCGTGATTCTCCTCCTCACACAGTGTAACTGCACAATGTCAAGTGCTCATATTTCGTTTGTCCGCACTGGATATCCTGTATTAGTCAGTGGATGGGAAATGTACACTGAAATTGGTGTCCATATTATCAAGCATGCTTGTAATTCACACAGAATTACTGAGTTTTTGGACTATTTATTTTGTCCGGTATTCTAGAAATTAGAAAACACGACGTTTCGGAAGCTGGATCTGTTTCCTTCCTCAAACGAGGGGGAAGACACCTACTCAGTTGGGTCCCTTAGAAAGAGCTAACCTCCAGAGATTGAGGTTAGGTGTCTTCCACCTCACTTCTATATTCTAGAATACCGGACAGTGGAAAAAGTTCAAAAACCCTTTAGAATCTACTTTCTTGTTATTCTCAGGCAAGCATTTATAAAGAACGCAATACAGAAAATTATAGGCCTCGTTTAATTACCTGTTTCTGTTTCTTAGTAAATGTCATTTTGTATCAAGCTTGACATTACTGAAGTGCTGGAAGGCGGTGAAACTCTTCTGATTCTGCTCTGAGAATATTCTGATGAGTTCATTGATTCTTGTAGCATTTAATATATGTTTCAACGCTATGAGTTTTACATATTCGAATTATAGGAAATAATGAAATGGGGAGTAGCTAAGCGGTTGGAATTGGGCAATTGTCACCTATTTGATGGATTATTTCAGCATTCGACTGGAAAATATATTGCAGAAAATCTGATGACGAAAAGTAACCTGGCGGGGATTCGTACCTCTGATGTCCAGAATTATAGTTCCTAAGTTTAACACTTGTATCAGTGTGTCGCGTGTGAGAATATTTTGTGTGCGTATGTTCCAGGACACACAACGCATTCTCGCCACGTTCGTTCTTCCTGTGAGCCTTAATCTGTAAGTGTAAGTCCACATTAACACCCTTTGTTTCGTTCTCCATCCGAAGCGTAGTGTGGAATTGCTAAATTCCTCGCTACTTCCTTCTCCACGTGTATGCGACCTAGCATTCAGCGTAAAATAAGGTGAGACTGGGACGCGCCATAGCTCAAGCGGTTAGTTGCTGGCTTCCCACCGCGGAGGCTCGGGTTCAGTCCCGGATCTTGTCAAGTGGGATTTGTGTGGACAAAGGGGCGCTGGGGCAGGTTTTATCTGAGTACTTTGGTTTCCCCTGCCAATCTTCTTTCCACCAATTGCTCCACAATCACCCTCACCTATCATCTGGGGCTGGTACAATAGGCCAGAAGTGGCCGCAGTACAAGGGACTTAGTCCCACCCCACTAGCAATAAAAAAAGCGAGACTGCATGAGCGAGCGTGTGGAGTAACAGCATAGATTCTTCTGCGGAATTTATAAATATAAAAATAAATCCAATAAGTCCAATCTAATTTGCCCCTTAGCTGCACCCCGAAGAAAAATCTAGAAGCATCTAATAACCGCGTGATTTTCGTCTATCTGTCTGAGAGAAATAGCTCCAAAATTGCTGGAATAATTTGCATCACACATTTATACTGAATTTGGTTCGGGCATTCTTAATTTGGTTTATTTTAATGGGCACATTGATTAATAGTCCAGATTAACTTTTACTCAAGTTATAGCCAATTTCGGGTCTTCTTGGAAACATTGTAGATACCTCCTACATCATATTGCAATTAGCAAATACTATCGAAATTTCATGTAACAAGCTATACTTCTATATTAGAGTTAATTTTACCGACCACACAACATATTTTTATTATTATTACACTACATGTTTCGACCTCAAGAGGTTATCCTCAGGTGTACGAACACAGCTGTATAATTACACGCAATCACATTCGTCTTCTCACTTATTCCATCCTGTATCTTATTCAGGTTCACGCTCAAAAATATATCAAGCTATCTCATAGAACACAAAATAAAATTGTTCTAAATGTCAAAAGTTAAAATTTAAATTTAAAATTTTTAAAAAATTTAAAGTTTGTGAATCGAATTTCAATCCAGGTCACTTGTTATGCTTTCACTTCCATTTGTATTCAGTCACTTCCCACTTACGTCAAGTTCACTTTAACTAGTTTAACTATATTATAAATATATATTTATATATTATAAATATTATATATTATAAATTTTAAATTTAAATTTTAACTTTTGACATTTAGAACAAATTTAACTTGTGTTTTATGAGAGCTTGATATATTATTGAGCGTGGGCCTGAATAAGATACAGGATCGAATAAGTGAGAAGACGAATGTAATTGCGTGTAATTATACAGCTGTGTTCGTACACCTGAGGATGACCTCTTGAGGTCGAAACATGTAGTGTAATAATAATAAAAATATGTTGTGTGGTCGGTAAAATTAACTCTAATATTGATTAAATACACAACAGGATGCAAGAAACAATTAAAGCTATACTTCTGTTGTATTGAGTATTACCACAAAATTTCTATTCAGTTAGCTTTAACTTGCGATGATTTCTCTTATGAATTGTAATCTGACATATTAGAGGAAGAACCAAGGAGTAAACATATATATCAATTTATTTATTTTTGGATGTATCTAGCAAAGATAAGAGAGAAACGTCTTCAATGGAAGTTTATACATATCTATTTGACACGCGTGTTATATCTTACACTATATTTTCTAGTGTGTTCAGTAGGAACAATTTTCTCATCTCGTTCGGTTGTCTTCATGTGTACCCAGTATCCGCTGCGTTTACAGAAATTGCAGTCAAATTACTAGACGGCTTCACTGCGCTGACCAGGTGACACCCTCTATCCGCAAAAGTTGGCACTAACTTCGCCGACAAGCGGCGGTTGCTGGTCGGTACAGTTCGCTTGTGGACTACAGGCCACGGAGTTTTGTTTTGTGTCTTTCATGTTAAATTTGCAGGTAGCCTTTCGATTATTTGTAATGTAAATAAATATGTACAATGTAAATGTATATATTGTCTTTGTCTTGGGAGGAAGGTGTATTTCGCATTGTTCGAATTTTCTCGATATTCGACGCGACTTCGGTCTCGCTCAACTCTGTGTTTCGATATTGGTCTGCATACGTATTTAAATTGCAGTTGTTTCTGTAGGTCGACTTGACCTCACCTTACGACGCAAGTGTATATTCCTCCACGTCCAGTTCCCGATTCAAATTAGCTAACGGGCCGGTCACGGTAGTCTAGCGGTCTAAGGCATATACTGTTTTCGCTCGCTTGGAAGTCTGTATCGTGAGTTCGAATCCCACACAAAGCATGGATGTTTGGTATGTGTATGCGTTTATTCTGTTTTTGTGTTGTTCTGTGTTTAGGTAGAGGCCTTGCGACGAGCAGATCACCCGTCCAAGGAGTCCTATCGTGTATAAAAATGATTAGTGAAACTGAGAAATCAGCCCTATGCCCCAAAGTGGGAGCAAGAGGAAGAAAAATTATAGATAACGGATATGAAATGATAAGAGATTTCAGTCGCACATTTACTGTACATCCATCATATCTTGCATTCAGACGAAACTATTTTGTGTAGACGAAGGCGTATCCCGAGATTTGCACGGCGGAGACTGGTCACATGCCTGTCTTCTTGGCTCTGACACAGCGCAGTGCTGTAACCTGATCCTGACGTGCCAGAGAAACATCATCTCTCCTGCGACGGAAAGAACTAATATGTTCCCGAAAAGCGCCGTCTTCTCTCTCAGTTCTACTTCCTTCCGGTGACGAAAGATATTATCGTTGCTCTGAGAGGAGCAATTTTCCTGTTCGCCTTTCCTATTGACCCGCACCGAGCTGCATTTGCTCTCATTCCCTTCCCCCAGCCGATGTTAGTGAGTGACCTTCCTCGCGAACTCTCTGTAGATGAAAGTAAAAATTTCCCTGCGCTTATTTAATTAAGCACCACGCCGTAATGATTATTTGAAGAGTGTAGGTACAGCAACATCATTCTTGATCTGGGCACTAGACAGAGATGAATGGTCATTTTCAAGCCCCGGGCGCTTTACCCCTGGAATAATTGTGTAGGATACTGGGTGAACCCAGAATCTGCTTCGAAGGTTTGTAGAGAACATTTTTTTTTTCCAAATTCTGGAAATCGAACCCCAAATCTTCAGCCATCGAGCTTCATCATTATACCCGCTGAGCTAAAGCGTAAATTTGTGTAATGTTAATGAGACTTCACTTAAAACTTTCAATCCTAAAAAATGAAGGTAGTACTTTGATGCGAAACTTCAATACCTTCCTTTAAAGTGTCATAACAGTCTGAATTCTCTCAAGACGACCAAGTGAATAAATATTTGTTAACCACTGAATTTTTCATCTGTTTATAGCGGCAGTTCCGACTTTGTCTAGACAAGTTTCTGTGTTCACTCGAGTACGTGTGGGGTTCAGTACATATACACACGGCCTGATATCGGTCGTTATATACCGTACTACAGATAACTACATTGGATTATATATCGGGCTGCCTGCCTATTGATCTCTGTGTGGCATTCAACCGCATACAGCACCGCCGTTGGATTCGTGCTGGCGTGTTGTGTCGTGGGGTTTGCTTTCACGCGTACAGCTTTTATTTTTCGCTCGCAATCGTGTCAGAAAAATATACCATCTTCGTGTTTTGTCCCAGGTTTCAAGTTCTCATTATCAATACATACTTTCGCTTTTGTTGTTTGTAAACAATGAAAATGTAATCTGTATTATACAGAGTTATGAATAAGTCCGTGAAACATTTTAAAGATTCACAACAAATAAACTACGCATCGTACCATGGTGATTCTTACGCTGATAGAGATTGAATCTCTTCAATTTCTTTTCCTTCTGTGGGTTTGTGAAGGGTACTGTCTTTGTACCTCCATTTCCTGCTAATCCCAGGGATCTTCGCAACCGTATCACCGCTGCTGGCGCTCTGGTCAACCGTGATATGCTGACACGGGTGTGGGATGAAATGGATTATCCCATAGATGTCTGCCTATCAGCAAAGGTGACCATATTGAACATCTGTGAATTATAAAAGAAAAACTTATTGAGTTTGTCTCTAGTTCTATGTAATAAAATTTGGTATCCGTTGAGTAATATATTTATTGTAAATTTTTAAAATGTTTCACTGAATTATGAATAACCCTGTATAGTTCATGTTTCTACATATGAAACCATGCGTTTTACGGCTTGATATGGATATATATCTGGAGGGGTAGGACGTTTTATACAATTTTAGGTGCAGAGAGTGAGTTGAAATTCCTTCCATGAAAATGACAGTTATTTCAGCCTTCGTATTAATCCACCAATTGCAGATATATTAACACCATACAATTATCGATAATGTAACTAAAATAAATCCCTCCTTATTTTGACAGATTAAAGAGGATACGGCGATTGGTCATTTATCACTGATAAGCTGATATAGATTTAGATTAATTAACGAAGTTGTTTATATTGTCAGTTTATATAGATTCAAATGACTTCTGAATATACTCATAATTTTAAATAAATAAGGACTTGGAAAGTGGCAGTTGTGCTTGATTTCGATACTGTCACTGGTTTATTGATTGGAGACTGGGCGTGCATTTGTAGCGAGATCCTCTTACAACTCGTGAGTATAGGTAATTATAATCGATTCAGTAATTCAGACTCTTTACAGTTCACTATGGCAAGCATTAAATCTTATGCTCATTCACTAGGCGTTGCTGCTTAAGGATTTCCAACAACGGGAATTCCTCCGCCTCCGACAGACGGCTACTGTCTCACAACAGCCTCAGACTCGGACTGCCTGGGACTTCTCGCAGAGCCGAAGTCAAAATTATATTAAAATCGACGGTCTGTTCTCAAGCCCCCATCTGGATCCCAACTCCAGATTTCTGTTACTGTTAGACAATTGCAGGTTTGTTGATGTTGGCGACCTCTCTGACGAGAGGACGGATCTCTCGTTTACAATTTTTGCTGGCCCTCGCCAGAGTAGTCATTCTTGTTTCTCTATCCCGTAAATACACTGTCGTCCGCGAAAAGAGCAAGACGATTTCTAGGTGCCGCGGGGCAACATTTATATACAGATTGTACAATCTTGAGGCAAGGACGGAACACTTAGGCACCCCTGCAACTTTTTTTGGTGTAGAAAATTCGCCTTCTCTATAGATTTTACATTGGATGTTAGTGAAAAAAAAAGTAGTTAGAATAATGAGATTTTTAGAAAATTTTAATTCTGAAAATTTATGTAGTAGGCCAGATTGCCATGTTGTGTTGAAGGCTTTCTCAATATCCAAGAACACAGCAGCCGTCGACATATTGAAATTTAGGGTGATGTGATCCACCAGCCTCATACATTGAAGTGTAGTACTGTGATCTTCTCGAAAACCCTAACTGACTTGCATTTAGTAAGTTTCTTTCCTCGGCGTGTTTTTGGATTGTTAATATAATCAGTTTTTGTCCTTAGATGACAAGAGATTAACTGGACGTTAATTTGGGGGAAATGTTGGTTCTTTGCCGGGTTTCGACAGAGTTATGGTTTTTGGTTGCTTCTGAGCTGCCTGGAAATAACCAAGCCGAAGGCAGTGGTTGAACAAATATGTTAAATTCACAAAAGGCCGTTTTGGAAGATGCCGGAGACATTCATTTGAAATGCCATCAAAACCACAGGCCTTTCCTAATTTGATGAACTGTTTATCTTTTGAGATGTCACAGGGTCGGTAATTAACAGGGACGCCTACATCGACGGTAGCCACCAGGGCTTCAACTTGAGCCTCTACATGTCGTCTATGGTTACAGTTGCACAAGTCATGCGCTCTGAACTGTTTTTCTAAGCAGTCTGTGATTATGTTGGCTTTATTTGTTGAAAAGAAATATGGGGCCTAAGGGACCATGAGGTGCGTATGGTACCTTTGGTCTACCAATTTTTGAGATGAATTTTGCAATAGGCTAAATCGCTAGAAGTGTGACTTCACAGTTTGCCAACATTGTTTCTCTTCTTTCAGGTGCTACTTTCCTGATATCTCGATTGACACAGTTTACTGCCCTTTTGCGTGCTACATCCCTGGTTCCTTGCCGTCATTTTCTGAGCTTTCTTTTAAAATATCATTTCGAAGGCCAAAGGGTTTCTTAGGTTACTATGGATTATTAACGCCAAGGATCCAAACACTGCGGCCGGGTGGACACGTTTCTGCTTTGTATTATAGAAGTCACGCGTTCAAACTTGACACGAAGACTTGAATATCCTGACCAATCCTGAGTGTTTTTTGCTCAATTCCTGCAGAAAAATGCCACTGACCATGTCCTCCTAGGGCTATAACTCTCTTCATACTATTTTGGAGGCGCTCGGCTATAATCTCGTCCGCGACAATGACTATCATTTTGTGGTTTTCTTCGATCCCTCCACGTAAATCCTGAATAGTATCACGATTAGGTCTCCACTGTTTCCTTCCGTTTTCTTTCCAAATTATTATTAATCTCACCTATCCATTCAATGTTACATAGTCAGGCCAGTGAAAGCGTCGTTAAATAATTAACGGTTAAATAACTTTGGCATAAGCCAAGATGGTATTTCGTATCAGGCCACGACTAATTCCTTCCACAGCTTTTCAAACTTATTATATGCATTAATCATGCTTCAGTTCGACGCCTAATATTCTCAGCTACTTATGTCTACAGTACCCTTAAGTAAACCATCAGTAAGCATTGGTACATGCGTAAGTCTATGTGATTACGGAGAAAGTTTATGAGAGTGTGAACTGAATTTACTTTACCGTATATACGTGTAGATGCCTTATGTTGTCAGGCCAGTAGATTCTCCACGTTCTGTTAGAAATGAATTCATGATTTATTTTATCCGTCTTCTAGTGCATACATTCATTTATCCCCTCTTCTCACTCTCACTACATGTTTCGGCACAAATGTGCCATCTTCAGGTGCTGATCCAATCCACGACAAACTAGTTCATTGCATGCCTTGTCTATACATATTAAAATAACTAAAATATATATTTATCATATATACTGATAAATGTTAAGTGTTAAAATATTAAAATTGTACAGCATATTTCATTCTTACGTCGTGTTTCATTACGCGAGTCACGTCTATCATCTTCTGTTGGAGCACTCTTTCACTATC
>NW_019725423.1:1720416-1759195 GCF_002891405.2 Cryptotermes secundus
AGCACAGTGAGTATTAAACATTAAAATTATAATACCACAAGTAATAGATAGGATGCGGAACGCGGTATTAATGAATAACAAATTCATGTTACAGATACACGATAGTGAAAGAGTGCTCCAACAGAAGATGATAGACGTGACTCGCGTAATGAAACACGACGTAAGAATGAAATATGCTGTACAATTTTAATATTTTAACACTTAACATTTATCAGTATATATGATAAATATATATTTTAGTTATTTTAATATGTATAGACAAGGCATGCAATGAACTAGTTTGTCGTGGATTGGATCAGCACCTGAAGATGGCACATTTGTGCCGAAACATGTAGTGAGAGTGAGAAGAGGGGATAGACGAATGTATGCACTAGAAGACGGATAAAATAAATCATGGACTTAAATCAGTGCAACAGGACGCTAAAATATAACATTAGAAATGAATTGCCTGATTACATCGTTATATACGGTAACTTACTCACTATGTTACACGGTTAATTACTTGTTTGGCATTAATATGCTGACTTTCTTCATAAGACTCATTACTTTGTATAGTGAAAGGTATCCTAGGCAGAAGATTCAGTAAAGCATAATTATTAATAACAATTTAACCGACATATTTCAGACAGTTGCGCTAATTGAGGGGCATAAGTTAATATGAAGCGGCAAGTCACTTTGTGTCTCGTCTTTAAGCAGCAGTGTCGCCAACGTTCTGAGAAATACTCTTAATGAAATCTCCGGCACCTTATCTTCATTACACATCGGTAGACGTGGCCTATATCGTAGAATTATTAAAACACGTGTCCCAGAAATTAAATCATCCCTTGTGTAATAAAACGAAGACACCTTCTACTGCCTGCCTCTCTCTGTAAATGGGATAAAATCTATGGAGAGAGTGGAAAATATGACACACACTGTAATGCTATTGCAATATGGTGGAATAGGTGTCATTTCGAAGGATAATGGAGGTGTAAATCAACAGACATTTGTCTTATGCCAGATTGACATCTTTTTAAAGGTCGAGGAGAGAATATTCTTTAATCCAGTGTCCTTACTGGACTTGTTCGTATAACTTTTGTTTCTTCTCACTACCACTTTGAATTATAGGATTGATTTCTCAAGTCTATTCATAATTTTGCAGACGGTAGGACTCCTTGGGCGGGTGATCAGCTCGGTGCAAGGCCTCTACCTAAACACAGGACAACATAAACACAGAATAAACGAGTACACACACCAAACGTCCATGCTTTTGTGGGATTCGAACCCACAACCCCGGCTTCAGAGTGAGCGAAAACAGTGCATACCTTAGACCTCTGGGTTACCGCGACCGGCTCGTGTAACAATTATAGGCTATAATTACTGGATTTCCTCATTAGAGTAATAATTAACTATTTCGTAGATGAAATTGGAGATTTATCATTGTTAATATGAATGCTTGAAATTAGATGCGGTTCTGAACGAGTTACATGTAGGTTCTCATGATATTCTCAGAGCGTCTCTCCTCTAGCTAGGACTAGCTTTATCCTTCTATTAATGTTCTATATGACCATACCTTCGATATTAGCGAAATGTTTGTCTCGTACAAGAGGCCATATGATCAACACAGTTAATAGTAAAGCATACCACTGGATGTTACCCACCCCTCACCCTCATGACCTATCTCCCTAACTTCCACTAACATTATCTAACTAATGATCTTCCAAGAGTTTTCTTACCAACTTTATGAACTTGTTTGCTTTATCCAAGACATCAGCTGCATATCCAGCCTATCGTAACCTCACATATTTCAGTACACTATTATTAATTTATAAATGACAAACTTAAAATGTTCTTCATTATATAATATTCAAAAATTTTCACTTCGCCTTTTTAATTCCTTACATTTTTCTTGCTACAGCAGTGATTTGAGAGCCTGCATTTACAGTGGTAAAATATTTTGACTTGAATTTGTCACGGCAGTGAATACTCGTACGGTAGACTTCCTGGTTGCCGTCACAGTGGCGACACAGTCTGAGGCATGAAATGTCTTCGCCCGCTCGAATACTGGCGTGGGTTCGAATCTCACTTAAGACACGGATGTCTGTATGCGTTTATTATGTGTTTTGCTCTCCTGCGTGTAGGTAGAGGGCTGGTGACGGTATGATGGCCCGCCCAAGAAGTCCTACCGACTGTGTATAGATTAAGGAACTGAAACAGCGGCCAAGGTCCACAAAGCCGTAGAACGAAATATTGACAGATAGATAGATACATAGATAGATAGATAGATAGACAGATAGATAAGATAGACTTCCTGGTTATGTCACAGTGTAGACTGGTTAATAGGTCCAATCATTCCGAAAATGGATGTAGTGTATTCTTCCTTCACTTTGGTACCCACCTACAAAACTACGTAGTTATGCAAACCAGAAGGCAATTCCATGGCAAGTTATTCTTCAGACAAGAATATCAATTACATGTGCAGTAACCATGATACACTCAGATTAACTTTATTATTATTATTATTATTATTATTTTGTATTAATTTAATTATTAATTTATAATTAATTTGTTGAAGTTTTTAACACTGCAGGTCTGCAAGTTGTTGGAAGTGAACGATCATTGTTTTATAGGTTCTGAATCAGAGAACTGTAGCTTCCGTGGTCTACGACAGCGCAGTTTGTTTGAGAAACTAACAGAGCAGATTTCCCTCGCCCTGCCACCTTTGTACTTAAGGTGAGCTCTGTTTGACTGGCAGGAAGCTGATATAGCTGTCTCGAATTGCAGTGGGTATGAGCATACTCGTACTCGTGTTCGTGCTGTTCTGTCTTGCGCCGTAGTAGAGGATTCGTTGTCGACTGAATAGGCCAGGGTCTATAATATTTGAAAGTTGGAGTAATAGCCAGTACTTAGTGATTATAATAAGCCGAAATGTACAAATATTGTATTCAGAGACACCGATCTAATTACGCAGTTAATTTAACGAACAGTGAAATGAAAATAATGAATTTCTCTGCTTCTTAGTGTGCTTTCTTATACATACATCACTGTTGCTTAAAATTAAAAATTGATCTTGTGTTATTATTGGGACGTGACGCACAAAAGCCGGAATATCGGAGTCAGAGGGGGCGTCCATTGCTAGACAACGGCTCATTAGTCACGTTTCTGGTACAATACGAGCAGGGAATGCATCGTTGCCTGGGTGATAATTGTAAACAAGTTCATATGACAACACGTACATAGGCAGACCGTCACCATGAAAATGAAAACCAGAACTGTTCAAGGAGGTGTCTGCTACCCCAGCCGCTTGGCAGTTCAGAAGCAAATGCGAGAAGTCAGACACAGAAGTGCAGAAGTGAAGACAATACATCACACAAAAGTCGGAAGAAGAACAGATACGAGTGAATTCTAGCAGACCAGAGGCACAAGATGCAGGCAGTAATGAGGGATTCAGTATCCAGAATGAGTTGAATGTATGAATTGTTATAACCGAGTGTAATTGTGTTAATGACGTCAAATAAAACTAATCAGCAGATCCGGAATCCACAATTATTGGTCACGGAACCCTGAACACGTGACAATATCAAAGGTGTTTATATAGCATGAAGGAGTAGAGAAAATATTGAACATATTTTGTACAAATATTCCTCAAATATCTAGTTAGCTGTAGAATTTTTTTCAGTTTTACTTTGTCACGTAGTATGATTGTACCCCCAGACACTGCGTTCCATTTTTGTCGCCTTCTGCAACTCGCGGGGCTACGGTGGAGGTATTTGAAGCCGCCTTCACACGGGATTAACTTCTGAAAGATTCGGCTGCCCCAGTTGTCTTCCTTACCCTTTTGCACTGACCGAATATAAACCACCGTCTCTTGTTGCATGCCTATCAATTGCCGCAGGAGCGCGTTTACCGAGCAGTTACCTAGAAAGAGCTCTCTTATATTTGCTCATCTCGTGGTTGCTGCTTAGCAACACCTGTACACGCTGCAGTAGTCTGAATATTCATTATGCAAGTCGCTGCAATTTGATTAAATGAAATAGAGCCCTTCGCATTTATCAGCTACTTAAACTCTGTTGATACCAGCAACCTGCTGTGTAGAAATAAAAATTTAAATCAATATTTATTAATTATGTATTCATGGCCTAAGAAATATGTTTCGATTAACGCATTTCTCCGCCACATAATTTGGTCCCTAGGCACTCGTGAAATATACACTTGGTTTAAGGGCCACGTGCCCACCGTCGCTGTGTATCTTTGTGCAGGCTACCCTAACCTGTATCATCTGTTAGATAAGTGTATTTGCCTGTCGCGCTGAAAATGTTTCGGGCCGAAACGGGCTTACTACTGCAGTCATTTCGTAACATTTCTTTGGTAACTTCTCTTTTAACTTGGTTTTAATTAAATTCGTTCTTCATTTTCCCTTTCTTATGAGTTCCCCTTTCGTTGCACGTAATTATTTTTCTACTTAACATCCATCCATCCATGTCTCTGTTCCTTCTTTCTCCACAGCGTCTCTTGTATTAGGTACTACATCAATGTATTTTCTTCCGTTTTGTCTCTAACTTTTTTTCTCCCTGATGGCCTTAAAACCCAATACCTGCATATTCTAAATGGTTCTGCCGATGGTGTATAACACTTAGAATTACCGGGGTTTGGGACTTTGCCCATCATCCGGTATTCTAAAAATCTGTTGCCTGAAGAACAAAATCTTCTTTCTTCCAACATTTCCGCACGACAGTCACACTTTGTCATGAACAATTTATTCATTGACTCAATTGTCCTTTGATTATATATTATTTTAAGTAATTAGAATTAATTGTAAAACGCATAAAATATATGCGTAGTGGAAAGGTCATGGCTACATGGTCGTCCCCGAATATGTGATCTCTCAAACAATTTAAAATGTAGATAACTGGTATTTTAGGATCTGCAATAAATGCTCCCGGCTTATCTATTCGCATCGGACCATTAATTTTGTTGAAGTTTTCGAAAGGGGTATTAAGGGCAGAGAGAGGACAAGTACAAGAACCTATAAAGAAGTAGACTTTTACGGTTATGTTTTAAGCAATTTATATGCGAATTATGTCCAAGGAAATGTTCCTGTATGCTGAATAATATCTTTAAGTTTTATGAAATTCAGGTACAAAACAATTTATACATCTATGCAAGATTTGAGGTTTACACGGCCGTGACTATGAAGAACGCAGTCTTCTGGGATGTGGCACCATGTAGATGTGGTGTTAACCGACGTTTCGGAGGAACGTATCGCCTCCATCTTCAGGGTAGAATACTGATTCCAAGACCAGTCTGCTTGTACCTTTTCTCACGGTCTCTTCGCTAGCGGATTTTTCTTTTTTTTCTTTCTACCCTGAAGATGGGAGCGATACGTTCCTCCGAAACATCGGTTAACACCACATCTACACGGTGCCACATCCCAGAAGATTATTTCTTCATAGTATATATCTGTTTATACAACGAATAGTTCTGACGATGCATCTGTGCCAGAAGTAAACCAATGCGTAAATCAGCGAATGTTGAACAATCTGAAAAATTCTTTTAGAAAGTAGCTGTATAAATATATATATAGGCCCTACTCGAATTTGGAAACGATCAGAATAATATAGTTTTCTCTCTTACTGTATATTACATTTTCTATTCTCACTGTGCCCTGAGTGAAGCAGAAGCTGCTTCTCGCTCTCCGCAGTGCGCCATGTTCGAGAGGACTATAATTACCATTTTATAGAGTTTTTTTCGTTTCTTTTGGTGGGGTTAAAGTTAGTTCACTTGTTACGTCGACCACTAATTGGCCTATTGTACCAACGCCGGATGATAGACGTTGATGAATATGAAGTAGTCGGTGGAATGAGAATTGGAAGGGGAAACCGAAGTACTCGGAGGAAACATGCCCCAATGTCACTTTGTCCACCACAAATCACACAAGACATGCCCTGTGTCGCCGCTGTGGCAAGCCGGTGCCTAACCGGCTGAGGTAAAGCACGGCTTTCTTTACTTTTAGAGAGTATTACTTTATGCTTCATTCGTCGTAAAAATTTACTTGAACCACTGATTTTTTTTTTCGGAAAATAGGCCTGTACTCGTCTTCATTTGAATGGGATACGAAAGCAACCTATTTTGATGGGCACCTTAGTAGAGCTACCCGCCAACCACGGACCATGCTTACTTTCAAGTACGACTAAAATAGAAGCAATTTCCGAAGCACTGTGATTTTTAATAATTTCTGACAATGGACGAACTGCAAAATAATATATTGGAACAAGAAGTCAAGGCATCGTGATGAAGCTAGAAGCTTAGTTTACAGCCTGTTTATTAGGGATTTCTGCTACTCACCATTCACAGTCCTTTTTGGGCATTCTAATTCGACGCTATATAATATTTCCTGACGTTAAAGAAGCGTCGTTAAGTTTCTTGAATGGCGACCAAATCAAGAAGCAGTATCATTATATAACTTGAGAAGAGTCAATTCACATTCAAGATTGGATCCAGTCTCTTCACTCTCTTGAATTTACCTGCTCTCCTCTTTTGAGAGTTCCTGCACAAAAAGAATTGAAGACGGGAAATCCATGAGAGAACAAAGCCCTGAAAGGGACACGAACATTGCTAGTAAGGGGGAGTTCATTTTAATTTCACCTTGTAATAAGATTATCAAGACTTTTGAAGCCAAGGAAATTACCGTGTGCTGAACATACAACTAGAAGTATAGATAAAAGAGACGCAAAACATTTGGATGGGAAAATCCCTTTTAAAGCTGCAACTTGAAAGACATAAAAATCTTAATAGTATGCATCCTGTTGTATGTCATAAATAAGGTACATAGCATGTATACAAAAGTGTGCAGTTGTAGACTGCATACTTTTGTATATATTTTACGTACCTTGTTTTTTTTTCCTTGGCACTACAGCCTCAGTGGGCCTAGACCTACCTCCATGAACTTCTCCGTTCACTACGGTTTTTCTAGATCTTACACATTCGGTAGCTCTCCTTGGGCGGGTGATCAGCTCGTCGCAAGGCCTCTACCTGTACACAAACACAGAAAAACGCACACACAAAAACTAAACATCCATGCCTTGAGTACGATTGGAACCCACGATCCCGGTTTCCAAGCGAGTGAAGAGAGTACATGCCTTAGACCGCTCGGCTACCGTGACCGGCATGTACCTTGTTTAGGACATAAAAGATACAAAATTATGGAGGTTATGTCAAAATGGCACTTAGGAGTGTTTGTTGTGCGAAAGTGAGGTGATTCCATTGGTATCGTCTGTCTCGAAGCTTCTGATTCTACCAGCAGATAATTAATTTTAATGTGCGGATTGAATCCCGACTTATGAGGACTACCTGACAGACATTTTCGTAGTTTTTCTTAGTCACTTCGAACAATTTCTATGATTTTAACTTGCTTTACACTGCAACGGTTTCCCTCCACACAGGCCGATTTCGAGACAACAGCAGCCAGCCTTCCTTCCATTGAAGTAGTTGAAAAAATTTGAAACCAATAATAGGCCTAAATCATTCGGTACCACATGACAACTTTATCTGTACAACAAACGTGATTCTGTGGGTAATGTCAGAAAGCTCTGAACCCAGCAGTTAGTATACAATGATTTACCGTTGGGAAAACAAACAGACCTGTAAACAATTAATTGATTGGAAAGTCAATTATGTCAATTATCCGCATCAGAGGTATGACATCTGATAGTACCACATGACTAGCAGTGTTATATTATGCAACGATTTGGATCTTGCCAGGTTGCTTCGTTTCCAGGCGGATGCCAACCACACGTATTCATGCGAGGCAGACGCGATGAGATTTCCGGCAGTCGTTATGTATAAAATCAGAGAAGAAATATCATCTGTTGACCAGCAACCGAATATTGCTCCACTGTCTTCATTTTATAATTTGTAAGGTGAGATAAGACTGAATCCACTCGATAAGCCGGACACTATTCAGCTAATTGATTTATCATCCTTGGATGAAGAGCTAATGTGTTGCAGGTTTGCTGTTGAAACATTATAATTGTTCACTTGTTCTCCGTTCTTATGTAACCGGAAGAATCATTTCTGTGTTCCTAAGTTTTCTTTACAAGAACCTAGTCTGAACCACGTAAATCTAGTTCATACCTCATATATCACTTGTTTAACATACTTTTCAATATTATCCTCGGTGATCTCCTTCCTTTAGCATCTAAAACATATACGATATATGACATAAACACCGTCACAAGTGCAACAATTTATTGTAGTTCTTTTGTCTTGCCCTCTTCTACACTACATGTTTCGGCCGCAAACGGCCATCATCAGGTGTATACACTCACGTAGCTGTTACACTGCGCTTAGTTTAAAATTTAAAATCACGAGTCTTCCCAATTGTTCTTTTCGTCGTTACTAACAAATTTCGATTTGTGCATTATCTTTGTTACCTACACTCGTCAATTTTGATTATTACGAACTGGCACTTTTAAAATCTTCAGTTATAATTTAAAAATTCTTTTAAAAATTAAAATTCTCAGGGTTACTCGGCCTATGTCTGAGAATTTTATTTTTTAAAATAGTTTTTAAATTAGAATTGAAGATTTTAAAAGTGCCAGTTCATAATAATCAAAATTGACGAGTGTAGGTAACAAAGATAATGCACAAATCGAAATCTGTTAGTAACGAAGAAAAGAACAATTGGGAAGACTCGTGGTTTTAAATGTTAAACTAAGCGCAGTGTAGCAGCTACGTAAGTGTATACACCTGATGATGGCCGTTTGCGGCCGAAACATGTAGTGTAGTAGAGGGCAAGACAAAAGAACTACAATAAATTGTTGCACTTGGGACGGTGTTCATGTCATATATCGTATAGAGTGCAACAGGATGCTTAAATATAATAATCTAAAACAAATTTTATATGCCTGATTTTGCCACGCATGCCTCACGAATTTCGTACGCTTTTGTCCAATTCAGTTCATTTCATTTATCACAATGCTTATCAACTGCAATGGCTTATTATAGGTAAACATTGAAATGAGTAATACAGAGAAAAGAATTTCAAAGAAGCGAAATATATAAATGAAAGGAAAAATATTAGTTTAACTACGTATAATAGAAGAAAGGAAATGTATTCTCCAGAGAAACCTATCCCTCTCAAAACCACTGAATACTGCAAATACACGCATACTGTTAATAACGTTAGCAAAAGCATCTGGAAGACTGGTCCTTATATTATTGCTTACATGGGAACTGGTAAAGGCCGTAATTCATTTAGTGGTTACACGAAGATAAAATTATCCATAGCTGAGTGAGAGTTCGTTCCTCTTTACAATATTGAAAGGATACAAGCTACCCTAATGATAATTCAGCTCAATAATTTAGGCATTAGCTTGCTTACTCAGCAGCCCAAATACAAATTTTAAAGTAAACACAAGGAAAGAAACAAACATAACAAACACATATACACACAAACAAAACAAAGCAAACAATAGCAGTAATAATAATAATAATAATAATAATAATAATAATAATTGGACGGATGGACGGACGGACAGACAGACAGACAGACAAACTTAAGAAGTGCAAATTACGAAGTTCCTGGTATTATTTTATTAAGCCTGTTACTGCTTTATTTACTTAGGTTAAGATGTATTCCTCTAGCTTATTTGAGTCATGTTCTGTATATGTTGTTCTCATTAAGTGATTCAGAGTCGCAAAAAAAGCGAAGAATGAAAATAGTAACTCAAAGGAGTAGGTGTCTGGATTAAAAACATGGGTTGTTTTGAAGGCCGGGTAGACTGCCGTAGTTGCGGATTGCCTTACCGTGGAGAATGTCCTCGTCTGCAGCGAGGGAGCATGGGAGGGTAAAGGAGCTGTTGGAAGGGGAAATGGGGGCGCCTTTATGTGATGGATGAAGCCAAGTTTCGTCATGTCTTGTTGACTCTGTTATGAAGATGCTTTCAAGCGCTTGTAATGAAACACAGCTTCTTGCAATAATTAATGTGCTGCAGAGGAGCAAGAACCGACCACAACCCTGAACTGTTTCCATGGCCACCTTTGTTCTGATCTTTAAATTTACTGCTCAAGAATGCGCATCTGCGGCTTCTTGTGCTGTGTCGATTTGTGTTTACCCATTACCCTGATGAAGGGGTCTCCAAAGCAGAAGGCGTGACGTCAGCATCCCGATGCCTTACGTAAATATCCTAAACAATCTGTACGAACGTAACGTTAATATATATCACTTTTATATTATACATTACTAGACTTCGAAAGGAAGTGAAACGCCTGTTAATATATCCGTCACGGTTGTTTTAATTTTGATGTTTCAGTGCGCTTTCCCTTATTTGTATTTTATACATATTTATTGCTTCCTAGACCTTATTTGACAGTGCGAGCAAAAAATTAAACAGAAAATATGTGACAGAAACAATTTTGGGATTCACTGGTTGTTGTTTAATTTTCATATAACAAGTAATATTTCCAGTATTTAATTTCGATTTTTATATAAAAACTAAATTAACAGATATTTCATGTTATTGCACTCAGAATTTAACTGTGATATATATGTAATTGTTGGTCGCTTCAACATCAGTTGATTCTTTATAAAAGCTTATTATATTTTGTCAGAGAAATATTTTTCCAGTACGCCGTGATATTTCAATGGAAAGCATGAATCCATAAACATCCCTCTAAATTGGCCCTTTACGTTACAAATTTGGTGTAGAGATGGGACAATTAACTTCAAAACATTATGAACACACAGAATGTTCTTGTTATAATGAGACCTAATTATTAACACGTTAAGTATCTAAAATATTTCCACTGTCAGCGTTATACAGTGTGTGCTATTTAAAACGCAACTCTAAGTACAGCAGTACGTGCAAGGTTCCTTGTGACGTCAATAGTGTCGTGTTACTAGATGACTCCTTCTCAATGTGGGAGTTAACTAAATGCTTCACGAAGAGCAGAAAATTATTTCGATGCGAATTAATGACCGAGAGTGGACACGCTTCTGCAAAGTATATATGCATCTGGCGACAGCAGCCTAGCAACTAAAGCGACATTGATTTGAATGTGTCGAGGAAACTTCGGAGAGTCCATTACACGAGGTGAATACATGTTCTGATGTCAATTCGGTAATGTAGTAAATATTGCCACGAGCTGATCACTCGTCCAAGGAATCCTACAGTCCGTAAAATGATCATGAAAGTGAAAAAATCAGAGGCCAGGGCCGAAGGGGATGTAGATCCAGTCATAAAAATAAAAGACCATAGTAAATATTTTTTCTGTTTGTTTACAATAGTTTTGTTCTTATTACTAGTGGGGTGGGACTAGGTCCATTGTACTGCGGCCACTTCTGGCCTATTATACCAGCCACAGATGATAGGTGAGGGTGATTGTGGAGCAATTGGTGGAATGAAGATTGGCAGGGGAAACCAAAGTACTCGGTGAAAACCTGCCCCAGCGCCACTTTGTCCACCACAAATCCCGCTTGACCAGACCCGGAATCGAATCCGAGCCGCCGCGGTGGGTTACAGTAATTTACTCTGTACATTGTTAAATGAGATGGAAATATATTCATGAATGTTTGATGACGGGATTAATTGGAAATAATTTAGTTCCCACCTATTAAAAGGCACTATCCAGACTTCAGCATGGAGCGACTGAGGAAGATCATGTGAAAGTTAACTAAAGTATCATATAACTCGGCTGAGAGAGGAGCTGCGTGCCTCTAGAATACAAACAGGCAACGTTACCTTGCATCGATATGCTCCGTCGAAAATTGTGCTAGTGAAGACTATGCCTACAGGGGGATGTGAGTAAGCGTGAAATCACAGCACCGTTTTGCTGACAGGGCCTGCTTCATGAACAGACTGAAGCCTGTGCAGTTTATAGTTTGCGGTCGATAAGCTTTCCTACGCTTCAGGCAGAATTTGGCTTCCTACAGGTCGGCTTTTCCCCCGCCGCAGTGAAGAATGTGAGGTCAGTACGATAATAGTGAATCTGTTCCCCAGAGAATGCTGCTGATCAAGCGAATGCAGTGTAATCAAACTCCCAGGCGCTAGTTCGGTTTCATTCAGGCATTTTTACTGAGAATCCTTTAAATTATTTTTTGAGCTCTATATTTTCCACGACTGCCGAAGCATTTCCTGACAGAGATGCTGTGTATCAACGCTAAATATGCGTCGTACCGAGGGTAAATATTAATTTTAGGTTATAAGGTCCGGTATTTCTTCACGGTACATGTATAAATAGCTCGTGCTTCGATTAAAACAGCCATAGTCCATGAACCAATTATAGCTATCAAAATATTTAAATTGTGAAATGTAGACTTACTGAAACTAAATTATAATCACCACACATAACCATGAAGAGGTTTTATCTATCGATTCAACAGATATTGTTTATCCTTTTATTTGCAATTTATTTGATGACAGTAACTCAGGCTCTGTACCGCCGAATTATTGGATAATAATGAATAATGAATTTGACAGGACGTGCCAGAAGCAGTTGCATCTAATCTGAGGCATTATCCAGGCATTCGGCCAGTGAGATTGAGGAAATCCACGGAATGCCTCAATCAAGATTTTCTGTATTCCAGTCGTGATCGGGACCAAATGACCCGAATTTCATCCTTATGGCCTCTTTCTTGAAGGTTCGATTTAGCATTGCCCTCCAATATAAGCTTGTATTTGCCAAAGGCAATTCTCCCTTCAGAGAACGTCCCACGAATTTCTTTATATATTCCATTTCTTCTCCAAGTTCCTCTCACCCAGTTCTCATCAACTTGATCACCACAATACCTTTTGAAGAAGCGTACAAATTATGTTTCATATCATGTACTTTCCCTATTTCCCTATTACTTTCTCTGTCTTATTTCCAAATATTTTTCTTCCAAAATCCTCACGATATGCAAATAGTTGCTGTGGCAGTAGTTTAGANCCAAAATTTTCACGATATGCAAATAGTTGCTGTGGCAGTAGTTTAGAGAATTGTCAATAAATTTTTTCTGCTTTATTATTTCTACTCCCTCCGTCAAAGTGGAAAATCAAATTATAATATTGTTACAAGACTGCCGGGAGGCGAAATAGCGGAGTCTGAGAGATGGAAATTGCTAGGGAATATCTCTGTAAACACGTTTCCGCGGTCACTGAGTCACGTGACGGCAGCAATAGCACGCATTCTAATCGTTGCACCGGGAATTTCTAAACACAGACAGGTCGCAACAAGGTCTTTCAGCCGAGAGGTCCTCTTTCCGAAATATATGTAGATAAACAAGCTGAAAAGATTCTGTTCGGGTCTATATGTACCATAATTTGGATTGACTTAGCCTTATATTTAGGATCCGAGGCCCTCGCAGTCGTGGTTATAAAGCATTGTGTCTCATGTGATACGAATCTTGTAATCAGTTGAAAGACAATTGACGTTTGGGATGAACGTGTCCTCTCTGCTTGCTACATGCTTCCTGCTTGGTTTACTTTTCGACTATGAACATGGAAGAGGCACGTTCTCCAGAAACGTCGATTGACTTTCAGCGGACTACACGGTAATGTTGCCCAGAAGACAGAACTTTCCTTAGTTTTATCTGCTGGATCTTGAAGTGTTGACTGAACGGCTGAAATCCACTTGAGGTTGGTAACGCCTGGCCTTCCTGGTGACTAAGGGCGAGTCACAGGCGCTCTAATTTTATAACCAATAAATCGACGTTCCCCAGTCTACCCTGACCACACCAAACCCCAATATATTTCAACCACCTGGCGGCCAATATTATTGCACAATATGGGATTATGGTCACATTGGAAAAAAGTTCTTAAATTAAAAAATTATTGCATGGCTTTGAAGACATAAATAATAATTCAAATGCGCAAATATTGGAATGTTTTCTATTTATTTCTAGCTGAATATAATATCGATGTTTTTTTTCAACTTGAAAAACTGTGTGATAAAATATGTTCTGAGTATGATTAATTCTATGAAGTAAACAAACGAAAAAACTGATCACGGTAGTAGAGAACCTGGATATTTCAAGGTCGACAATGCAAAAATCTGCCACTGCAACAGGCACTAAAGTATTCTCACACGGCCACCATCACCATAATTCTCTATAGGAAATTTAGCTACAGCTTGGATCTAAATCAGCGTTTGATAGATGATGATTCATATAATATAATTTGAAGGAATAAGAATTACTTCAGAAAATTATATATGACTGTCATGTTCGGCAACAATTGCACATAGAGATATGGGGCAGAACACAGCCGATAAAAGGTATTCCAATCTTATTTTTAAAATCTTAACTTCAACTCTCACGTCATAATCAAGTTGCTGCATTAAAACAGATGTTATCATATAAAACGATAGAGAGATATGCATAAAGCCTCTCATTACACCAAGTCGCGCGTGTTCAGCTTCTGTGGTTCAACATTTCGGCAGCCACATGGTTTATAAGAATGAAGTGTGACTTTATTGCCTCCTGAGTACATGGCAGGTCAATCGTGGTTTCTTTGATTTCAGTGTTATAATGATACATTTGACCAGTATATTTCGCGAGGTTTTTCATCGTGCAAAGAATAACGCAAAATAAAATTCAGGCCCAAGTCTTGCCGAGAAGAACTTGAGTCTTCTCACACTTGAGCACTGCCCTTTCCGGAACACTGTAAATGCACTGAGGGTTATTTTTGTCATGTTTTGATTCTCCTTCTGCAGCTATTTATGAGAGAAGTCTGTAGACTGGTTCAGAGAGTTTAAATATTGTTGAAGCTCGACTTCAGCTACCCTCGAACATAGCTTTACTGTTTTCTTATAACTGTGTCGTCTCTTAACTTCTGAGGAGTAAGAAATTATGTTACACCTCAACGTCGACAGTCAGGCTTTCTTAAGAATCAGTATTTTATAATACGTCTTCAACGTTTCCCTTTGATTCTTAACACTTCTGAAGAGTATTCAGTTTGCAAGAGAGATCTGGAAACAAAGATCTGATGCATTTATATTTTGGAAAAACCTACTCTTATACATTATTCAACATTGTGCTTTAAGTACCTCTACACGATGCAATTTATGAAGCACTATGTGGCATTGCGTTAAAGACATTTGTTTCGTGGCAAAAATTAAGATGAGATATATAAATAAATAAGCAAAATCCGTGGCTTTAGTCCGCAAGCGAATTGTACCGACCGAGCAACCGCCGCTTGTCAGCGAAGTTAGCGCCAAATTTAGCGGATAAAGGGTGTCGCGTGATCAGCGCAACGGATCCCCACGGTCGTTAATTTCGGTTTTTAGACCGGAACCGCTACTTTTCCGTTCAAGTAGCTCCACAGTTATCCTCAAGACGCTAAGTGGACCTCGTTCCAGACCCACCGGGAATGGAACCCGGGACTTCTGGCTCTCTAGGCAGGAACTCTGACCACTAGTCCACAGAGGCGGTCGAGATGAGATACGCTCTGTTGTCAATATCGCATCTTCTCATACGTCACTTTATCCCAGGCTCTTCTGCGCAGGACTATTTTAGTGTAGTGTAGTATGTCAAAATACGTTCCAAAGAAAACAACATGTAAACAGACTATTTGTCACACAGGCAGATTTGTTTCCATCACCGATAATAATAGGCCTGTGGAAGTATAAAGTTAAGCTAAAGCTATCCTTGTAACAGACCATGGAGTCCCATAGGAGTGTGAGACGTCGAGGCTCCTACATCTTCGAGACCAAGGGTATTCAAACTATGGCCCGAGGGACACATCCGGCCCGCGAAAGAATTGTGCAAAAATGCACCAATTGAGCTAATTTTCCAATGACTACTGGTAAAAAAATACTTGATAAATGATACAAACTCCGTCCCAAGTGCAAACAATATATATTATATGTCCTTGATCTTGTTCTTTCTACACTACATGTTTCGGCCTCTATCGGCCATCATCAGGTGTATATTCTTAACGTTGCTGCCACACTGACCCCAGTCTAAAACTTAACATTTAAAAACACAATGTCACATTCTTGATATATGTCTGGTATGTAGATTATGTTGCATACGTCAAATTTGATATTCTTGTAGTAGCACTAAAAATCTTTAGTTATGATGTTTTAAAACCTTTTAAAATTTTTCACTAAATTTTAAATTTAAAATTTAAAATTCTTAGGGTTACTCGCCCTATGTCTAAGTGCTGGAGCGGCTAGTTCTTGTTTTCACACTGTACAGGTGTTATCTGTAATATACAAATATTCGTATTATTATTTTATGTACGTAATATTTTCTTATGTGTGTATATTGTTATTTGTACTTACTTAATGTAGTCTTCTTGTGTGGGTGCCGCTGCTTGTCTGTACTACGTGTGCTGTCTGCTGTATTGTGTGCTGTATTTTATGTTAATGAGTGTAGGGGGGAATGGGTAGTGGGGAGAGAGAGGTACCGTTAGTCTGTGTAGATTTCGTGTATCGTTTGAAATATGGGATTGTGTGTTTCTAGGTGTGTATCATTCATGTGCAAGCCTTTCTTATTTATTTTATATATATGGTATTTCTCTAATGTATTTAAATGTCTGCCCTTCTTTCCCGTTGTTACAACTTCCATTACGTCTGTTATTGTTCCGTATGCATGTCCTGTATTTAGTATGTGATTTGAGTACCCGGAATTGCTATCATTATTTCTAATATCATGTATATGTTCTTTATATCTAGTGNCGTTCCTTAGGTTCGGATTAATAAGGAGCTGAAAATATTTCTATGGAAGTAATCGTAAATAATTTTAAATTTGTCAGAAAATTTATATGGGCCGAAACTTCATTTATAATCGCTTTTCCGAAGTCAAGGTAAAGGGCAAAGGTAAATTTGTCCCTGTGCTTAACAAATTAAACACTAAGCCATGAAGACATATGGGGATTGGATGTGTAGACCCACATTTTCTTGACCTCTGCTGTAGATGGAGGTGAGTGGTCAGTTTCACGCCCCGGCCGCTTTACCCCCGGGGACAAAACCCCCGTGAGCCATAGGATAGGAGGCTGGGTGGACCCAACAGCCGGTCTGGACGACATGGAGAAGTGAAAATTCTTGCTCCCACCGGCATTCGAACTCCGACCCCTTGGTCGTCTAGCCCATAGCCAGTCTTTGTACCGACTGCGCTATCCCGGCTCCCGTCCGAAGACCAGTATCGTTTAACATATGAGCCAGGTGTAGATTTACTGAAAAAAAGAAGCAAAATTTACTTCATTCTCTCTTATTTAACAAGAAAATCGTAACTTGACACTCTAGGGTTGTAAACATTATTCTCCATAAGAAAATGTGTCACTTAAGAACATAGTATGTAAAGAAAAAAAGCGGCCAGGTTAAAATTTTGTCTGGTATACCAAATAGTAATATTAACATATACTTTTCTATCTAAACCAGTAGTCAGGATAAAAGTACTTTTTACATTTCTTGGAACAAATTAATGTTAAGACTTATGCCGCAGTTAGAACTCTTCTAACCTAGTAAGTGGCATAGGCTGCTGAGTTTTGGCTGTTGTACTTCACCCAGTTTATATTTTAGTTCAGATCTATTTTCATGAGATTTGTTAGCCACAACGAAATATTTGACTGGATTTTTAATACAAACAAAATCTGTACAAAGTAGCAGAAAATTTAAAAAATGTTATGCAAATGTTAAGTTCTCCTCTAATGAAAATATTTCCCATGTGGGTGTGACCACAACATTCCTTATGATTTTAGAAGTAGATGGTTGGAATTTGAGCCAAGAAGCTGCCCATTTTCGCAGGTTTTTCGTATTCTTTTCAAGCCTCTTTAAATTTTCATGATAACGTCCTTACCTCATTCGTCTCAAAATAACCAGAACAGTTTAAATAGTGTTGTTAAATAAGCTAAAAATACTGAGAAATTATCATACATATGTAGTAAATATCGTGGTTTTCAATGGAACTAGGCAGAAAATATATAACGGAAAATTTAATGCCATTTCTGACATACTCGTACCTTGTATGAGAAATACGAAGATGGCGATCATGCGAAATTTTCGTTTGCATACTTAACATCGGGACTCACAGAATCCGGAACAGCTTTCTGCTTCTGAGAACTATCCAATTCAATAGGCAAGTGTTTAGATCGGTACGAGTTTCCTTCTGTATAAACTCGTGAAAGCTGACACAAACATTCACTAATATGAAGAAAGCAGTCTTCTGGGATCTGGCACCGTGTATAGAAGACTGCTTTCTTCATAGTCACCGCCGTGAAAGCCTCAAATCTTACATTCACTTATATATTTAATTATTTTAATGCTACAGTCAAATTATACAAGCGTTTTAGTGGTTTGTGGAGTTTATATTAAATGGCCTGAAAATTTTTGCCTCTTGTAACAGCACTCTATGTGACTGACATGAAAATGAATTTCCAGGTTGAACAATGGGCTCTAATTAAGCTTTCGTTGAGGGAATATTTACATTAGAATTTATTTGCGGATGAAATTTTCACGTAAAATAACAAAATAGATGTTGGAGAAATCATTCTTCTGGGATGTGACACCATGTAGATATTGTGTTAACCGACGTTTCGGAGGAACGTATCGCCTCCATATTCAGGGTAGAAGAAAACAGAAGAAACGCTGGTTCCTCTTTCGCGGATTTTCTTCTTCTTTCTTCTACCCTGAATATGGAGATGATACGTTCCTCCGAAACATCGGTTAACACAATATCTACACAGCGCCACATCCCAGAAGACTTCTTTCTTTATATTCAACGCCTTTAAGACCTCAAATCTTAAAATAGATGTTATTAATAACAGAGATGACACAATTTTAGAAAAAAATAATTTTCAAATACTGTTGCGGGACGTTTCCAGCTTGTATGGCCTGGCTTTGTCAGGATTTCTCTTCTTTGAGCAACTGAAAGAAGGTGGGGGTGATATGCCTGGGAATGGAAAAAAATCTGTTAGGCTGTGTGAGACACTAGACACAGAAGGTGTATTGTAAATAATTATTTGCAGTGTCATTCATGTTGACATATTGCAGCAGAACTTGTATGGAAACCAATATCGAATTATAACAGCACACACACTATATTCCTTCTGAATGGATTACGACTCCTGTCTGACGAATGCTCTCCTGAAAAATTCTGCTTACCGTTCTTGCGTGCCCTCCGTGTAATACGTTTAACTCGTGACGACAAAGTAGATATCGCCATTTCCAACAGTTAACGTTAATGAGTGCTTATCCGTCCCACATCTCTTCAGTTTCACCATTCCGGCTTTCAGGCAGTGTTTACCGAACCGTTGCCTAGCAAATGATCATATTCGTCATAATATCTTCAAATCGAAGACGAATATTCTACGACCTGTCGCCTTTGACGCTATTAACCTGTGGTTCTTTAAACGGTGGAACAATACAGAATGGAACAAAAATTCTAAAACATACATATAAATACATGTAAATAAACGTATCCACTCTTTAAAATGTGATTGCCGATGTAATTGGTATAACTCATTGATGTACAGATGCACCGTACATACATTGTGGTCTGTGAGATCATGCCCATAAGAAGATTACAAAGAAAAATCTAAGTCATGAATTACAGAAATCTTTCTTGCCAATGTATTAGCTTCTTTGATATTAGGTCAATACGCGAAATTTTAATGAAGTTTCTCTGAGGAGGTAGTCCCAGGTTCACGGCGCATTTGAATACATTGATGAATTTTTCTGGAAAATGTAGCACGTCCATAACTTTTCAGAGAATTGATTAAACAAAGTGGGCTACGACGAGTTTCTCAAGCTCAACTGGATGGGCATACTGGAGCTCAGTTCAGAATCTGCTTCACGATTTATTCAATTTGCTTGGTCCTGTCCAAATGTAATATCATCATCATCATCATCATCACTTCAATTTAATTTTATTCGCATAGTGGGGGGTGGAGTCCAGTTGGGTCCATTCGGCACGGCGGACACTGATTGGCCTATTGTAGCCTGCCACGGGTGAGTATGATGATGAAGAATTTGGTGGAGTGAAGACTGGCAGGGGAAACCGAAGTACTAGGAGAAAACTTACCCCAGCGCCACGTTTTCCACCACAAATCCCACATGACCAGTCCCGGGTTTGAATCCGGGCCACCGCGGTGGGAAGCCAGCGACTAACCGCTTGAGCTATGGCGCGGCCCCATCATCATCACGGATTGAACACGTGACCTATTCCGATTACAGGAATTAAACTTTTCCTTCGATTCGAGTATCACAAACTTCAGGTAGAAATTTGAGGAACAGAAAAAATAGTTAAAATACGTGTAGTACATTTTTGCCTTTATGTGTTTGTTCTTTCTTCGGATTTTTGGCTGAGATTGCAGGAATTTATTGAGAGAAACAAATCACTCGTTTTCTGTGTAGTTGTTTAAAATTTCAACAGGATTCCTTAAGCTTTTAATGGAATTGGAAAACCTTGCGGTCCTGCGTCTTGCACTACGTGGAAATTGAAACAGTGGAACTCAGGAAATAAATTGTTTCTCCTCAGTTGAACGAATGATAAAACCTTTATTGTTCCTGCGAACACTTTCAACATTTTTTTCATCCCATAACTTCAAAATGTTTTCGGTCGTATGTTTGGAAGGAAGAAAACAGAAGTACATGAAGCGCACAAGGGGGAAATTAAGAATTGCAAACGAAAGTTTTGTCGGTAATCTTCAAGAGAAATGACCACTTGCGATATCCAGATATAGATTTTTTCCTTTGGCGCTACAGCCCAAATTTTGGCCTTGGCCTACCTCCATGAAACCGTTTTACTTCGGTTTATTAGATCTTAGACCTTCGGTAGGACTCATTGGGTGGGTGATCAGCTCGTCGCAAGGTACATAAATACAGAAAAACGCACATAACGCAAACACCAAACATTCATGCCCTGAGTGGGATTCTAACCCACGATCCAGGCTTCTAACTGAGCGAAGACAGTGCATGCATTAGACAGCTCGGCTGCCGTGACCGGCATCCAGATATAGATAGCAGGGCAATATTAGGATGCATCTTAGATAAATAGGGTACAAAATTTAAAGCTGGACTGAACTAGCTCAGAATATGGAAAGTAGTGGTTGATGATGAACATTTAAATGAAAAGGAGATATATTATCTTCATTATTTTGAATGCCGATCACAGTCGCACGGTCTAAGACAAGAACTATCCTCGCCCACTCAAACACTGGGATCGTGGGTTTGAATCCCACTCAACTTATAGATATCTCAATGTGTTTATTCTATTTTTGTTTTGTCCTGTGTAGGTAGCGGCCTTGCCATGGGCTGATATCCCTTCAAAGGAGTCCTGTCGGCAGGTTGTAAGATTCATAATTTGATAATTAATTCTAAATGTAAACAGATCACAGAGGTTAATCCAACAAGGTTGTAAAGAAGATGAGAAGGAAGAAGATATTATAAATAAATTCACGATTATTTATAAGGTAGAAGTTTGATGTTAAGAATGTGAAAGTGTTTAGCGTGGCAAAATAAACTGTGTGTGACGTCAGACGAAACAACTGAAGCACGTGTCCGGATTATCACTAGTCATGACTTTATTTTCCGGACTATTCACATTTAATCATGTTTGGGTTGTGTCGCTGTCTTGTACATTGTCTTGACCACGAATATTACGTGAAATTGAAACATTGCCCTTGGCTCCATATTTTGTATGTATCCAAGACACATGGAAAAGTCAAATTATAATTTATGCCCTCAAAGTTATTTTCACTAATATTTCTGCTGTTTACCTAAATTTTGCATTGAGTTGTGATCTTCTATTTACATTAATTAATTAGAGGATCATTTTTATAAATGACAGATTCGTATCAACCAGCGGAAGACAACAGTAACGAAGCAATAGATCTCTACTCTCTGACCTTACGCTTCCTAGAGAAAAACAATGGCCACAAACATATATTTGAATCTGAGTAGCACCATTAGTCTTTTCCTGTTAACAAGGTTTATATAAGCCTCTGTAGCTTAAGTTTTGCTGTATTTAATCAAAATAATGTTTCTAATGTATACTATTTTTACTAAAGTATTGTCAAGTGTATGCGTGTCTATAGACGGGATTTGAATTGGAGATTGAATTTGTTGACCACTTTGACACACGACTCATGAATACACAAAAGTACAACAATGTAACTGATTTACAAACTCTACATAACACTGTAACTGCAGCACACATAATCACAGATTCCTAGTCTTCACTTCACTAGCTAACTTCTTACAACTGATTACTGTTCAAAACTTAAAGTTAATCTACGACTAGCGGTTGACCGCTATTCAGTTCATCTTTGAGTCGAGGCCCATGAGCCTCACTACTAGAAAATTTTCCCCTTTAACCGGGCCATTGTGGTAATAATCCTTATGTAACCCTCCTCTCTGACGAGATGTGTTTGCCTCATATCAAAATGTTTGGCCTTTCGTCAAGGGTACGTATCGGACATATAACATGTTATGGAAAATTCTTTCCTTTGTACTACACACAAGTCTTCTGTCCGTACAGCAGATAATGCCTATCTTATGTATCTCATGCTACAACGGCAGCTTAGTCATTTGAACGGCCATAAGCTCGACCACCGCCAGTTTTAAGCCTCTCATATTTTACAGCTGTGTCCAACAGTTCCTCTGTTGTTGTGCGTGGACTCGTTTCAGTAGGGATCTTTTCGTTTCGCGGTCGTTACCTAGTAAAGGGTCTACACGCTGTACCATATTCCGATATCCTGTTATCTCTGAAGTCACCTCCTCTCTGTCACACAGTACCTCACATAATATTGAATAGTGACATGTAAACAGATGCAGTTTAATTAAGGTAAATTAGTATGGTATAGTATATTAAAAATAAATATTTTTTAATTTAGTTAGGTAATCACATATGTGATTAAAGTACTGTGTATTGTTTCTGTGAAAGAAAGTTTATATTTAAATGTGTGTGTTCTTTGCGGTGAAATACACCGAAAAGATTTAGAGATTGTCTATATTTTCAGTTTAATATATTATTACCACGTTAGATCCATTTGTATGTTGTAATGAGCGGGGAGATATGAGAACCAACCAGTGCCACCTGTTTCTGCCGCCTGGAAGGTGGCCTCTCTGGTGCCACCATTATTAATTACCAGGTAGGACCCAACCAATCATTGTGTAAACTACTGCGCAGATTCTCCACAGAGTAGCTGTCACCAGACCATTCATATATTAGATCTATTTTAATATTGTATTCCGGGAATTACACGTCGGTAGGAAATAAGTTTCCAAGTACCAATGTCATTGTTATGGCTAAACCATCCCTGATTTGCAGTATTTACAATATCAGTGTTTGTTGTTCCACCCTACCTCACTAACCTGGTCTCTGTTAATAATCATAATATGGTAAATCTTTCTGACTGCGCTTACCGTCTCAGTTAGGGCACCACATGCAAGCATGCTCAGCGACGTCAAGACCACACTAAGGTGTCTAACGTCCATGAAGGCGTCTCGGGGATAGTTGTAGGTTGTTTCCCTCTAGATCGGACTTCTCTGGCTGTTATCTTAAGTGATACGCTGGCCATATGGATGTTACTCTGACTAGCCCGAGAGCCATAATCCGACGTTCCCAAGATCTTCCATGAGGCAGCTGTCCCAACTGCTGCTGTCAGTCTCACGAATCAGTGCTCTTTTCTCAATCAAGTCAATACAGGCAGACACTCTTCCGCGTTCTTAAAACATGCACATTAAGATCAGCTAATTCTTCCCTGCTCGCTTGCCAACAACTCTCCATGATTATACACAGCAGGACATTAATATTTAAAATGTTTTACCGTATGGAAAACGAAAAATTGAAAGTAGTTAATTCATAACAACGCCTAAATATCAAGGTTCATTGTAGGCCTATGTCTGTCACTAACACTAGACAGACGAGTGATGAGTGTAACAGAGGCAATTTTGGGAGGAATTCCATTCACAGGTATGTGATAGGCTCCGAAAATACAATCGCCTACTGTCCATGAGAGGACACCAGTACCCTTAAGTCTGTAGATGGGGGTGTGGATTTCGAAAACTAATAGATATAAGTAGCATTCCTGCAGCCCTGCCCTAATATACTGTTATCTGTAGCTCTACATTCAGACTGCTAATTTGGTCAATGCCTTGTAGATCGGCACAAAACCTACATTTGTACTGACTGCCTAACGACAACTGTGTAGTTGCCATGGCAACCTGCGCAACATCCATTACAACCAATTAGCTGACTAAGTGATTGACAATGACATGAAACATACCATGCCGCTGACTATCAGTTATGAAAACATGAAGAATAATTCACCAGTGTTTCTCAAACTCTATGCCGCACCACCATGACGCGATATTTTGAAATAAAATTCCTTTTTACAAATGAAATGTGTTCCAACAGTAGCGACATCTTCATTTAAGTATTGCATTGACTTGCGCTATTTGTTCGTTAAGCTGTGTCTTCTTGTATGGTGGGCAGTTGCCCTCCTTTCAGAATATTCTTATATATACGTATACATATATATTTAAATTTGTCGATCGAATAAGGTTAAGCGGTAACGCCTCTTTGACTTGCATTCGGCAGGTATACGGATCGAATATTACCCGGAACTCCGTGTAATTGGCTGTTGTTTTTCGCGGTTATCTTCAGTTTCTCTAGCCAAATGGTGGGATAGTACCTCAAGGTGGGCCACGACCACTTCCTTCCACATCCTACCAAATTCATGATTAGCAAATCAAAGTTTCATTAGACGCCACAGGCCAACAAGTCAACTACTGATAACTTCCGTAACAGTGGTACTCGTACAAGTGCGTTATTCGCTCCTGAAGTGTATAAGTGTGAAATGAGCTAAATCGTTCAGTGAAATTGAATGGACAAAAGCAGAAGTTACACAAATTAAAAGAGCAGCAAAGTGTGAAGATCAACGTAAACATTGTTTATGAATGCATACTTCCGAATACACACATAGAGACAGACTATTTCGTAATAAAATACTATTTTATGTAACGTAAAGATAAAAGGTAATTTCTCTAACAGGACGTAGATGCCCGTAGGGCTTTGAGACGTCAAGGCTACCACATTTTCTCTAATCATTCGCCTCACAGATGGCGGTAAGATTGTCAGCCTTACACACCTGCTGTCCTTTAACCCCAGAAAGATTCCTGGTACTCATTTCTGTTAGAGGCTCAGTCGACAGCAGGGCATAGTGCGGCTGCAAGGATTAGGTCAATCGAAAAATATCCACCTCATCGGGACTAGAACCCGCGACCTTTGGGCTTGTAAAGTAGTGCCTCAACCAACAACGCTACCGTGCCCCATTTTATATAACACGATATATTTAATTGCAATTCAGTGTGCAGCAAATTTCAGAAGTTCGATGAACATTTGTGTATGAGTATTCAGTACTGACTACTTCGTGTCTCGTTCTAATTCTTATGCAGGAATCGTGTTGCCATAGTGATAGATCTGGCGCATAAGCAGATAGATCTCGAGAGTTCAGTTAAACTTAGAACTCACTAATTCCATGGAGGAGAGTCCTTCGCAAGAAGCTGCCAGCCGCTCAGCTATTGAAGACATTTTTTATATTTCTTTAACTTGTAATTTTCTTTACCCTGTTCACAACATCCCGCGTAATTGGCTATTAAATGAAATGACGTGGCAGAATTCCCGTTTATTTAGGTAGGTTCTCATAATAGATTGGTTAAGTTCATACATTATGTAATATTTTATCTGCCTTGTGATCTTTTTGGTTAGGTCTGAGTGACAAGTTGTAATCGTACTTGGATATATCACTCTCACTGAGTGGATTAAAGCAGCGATAAATGGTTCGATTCTCGTTAGGTATGTGCCCAGTTAGAACCATGGCGATTTCCGGGTATGAATTAAATGGGGTCTTTTCTGGGACAATCTTTTCAGTCAACATTTACAGTAATAGTAAAATAATTTTTCTTCTGTGTTAAAGATAACAGCGAATAAAAACTCCATTCACCCGTATTCTCGCGGAAATATTTTGCAATTCAGTATTAAATGTTGGAGAAATATGATCAAAACAATAAGCTTAGAGTGGTTAATTTTTATTTCTGTTATATGAGACATGGCAACGGCAGAGTAACTTTGCCTGTACATGGACATAAATCTTTCACAACACTATTATTTAAGAGTACCTTTATGCTTTATTTTGTCCTCCACCGAACAGTCTCTTGATTTACTTCTTTTGGTTTGTTTTGGACTTCATCCATCGTCTGGTATATAAAAGACAAAAGACCACGAAGTTTCGGAGACTAGATCTGTCTCCGTCTTCAGGTGGGTGGGGAAGGATAAACCTACTCAGTTGGGCCCGTTAGAAAGAGCTAGTCTCAATCACTGGTCCCCACCCGCCTGAAGAAGGAGACAGATCCAGGCTCCGAAACGTCGTGGTCTTTTGTCTTTTACATACCAGACGATGGATGAAGTCCAAAACAAGCCAAAAGAAGTGCAGTATACACCATCGTCAGAATCCTTTCAAGTCTATCATTCTCTTGGTTGCATATCACCACTTCCACTCACTGTTCTATCTCGAATGAAACCCTGCAGAGAAAAATTATTTGTTTGTATCAATACTATATCACGAAGAGTGGGTGGATTCATTGATAGCCCTTCATTAGTTTAATTTGGTTGAAACTCGTTCACGCTATGAAGTGCCGTCTGGTAAATCCGCTACAAATTACAACAGGTTGAATGAAAATTGAAACCTGGCATGAAATATTTTTATTTAAATTTTATACATTTTGNATTTTATCCGACGCTAAATTTGCCACAGTCTCCGTTAACTCGACTTTGGTGATCGGGTGAATATATTTCTGCAGCCCAGTTACAGTCATCACAGCCGATCTTAGGTATTCGATATAATTAAGACTTTCATTGTAATAGAAGGTACTAAACTGTTTTTAAGGAACAACAGATTAACTTGAGGATACGCTTGAATTTTCCGTTGATCAGATTTCATATCTTGACTGTGGTAGAACCATGTACGAATCACACAGGTTTCCGGGTTTTATGATAAGCTATTTTTCCTCTCCACTTGCTCCCACTTTGGAGCGTATGGCCGATTTCTCAGTTTCATGATCATTTTTACAGACGGTAGGACTCTTTGGACGGGTGAACTCATGGCAAAGTCTCTACCTAAACATAGGACAACACAAACACAGAATAAACACATACACATACCAAACATCCATGCCCTGAATGGGATTTGAACCCACTATCCCTGCTTCCGAGCGAGCGAAGACAGTACACGCTTTACACTGCTCGGTTACCGTAACCGGCAATATAAGCTATATACAGTATAAGCATAACGATCACGGTGGAGCAAAATTCTTTTTAAAATGGCAATACACTGTCATAAGGGCAATAGACAATCCACACTATACTCGTATGTAAACCAAAGATACTCTTATATGTGTGTAGACAGAGAGAGAGAGAGAGAACTTTAGCTTGGTGCTCATGTGTTTTGAGATTATCTTGGTAATGGCGAAGACTTGGATAGCTCAGCCATTATAACAACTGACTACGGGCTGGACGGCAAGAGTTTTATTTCCGACAGGGACAAGGTTTTCCTTTTCTCCACGTCGTCTGTACCGAACCTAGGGTCCACCAAATCTAGAGTCCAGTGGCTGCCGGTGGTTGTTTCCCCAGGATTAAAGCAGCAGGGGCGTGAAACTGAACACATCTCCATCTAATGCCGAGGTCAAGAACGGTGGAGTTAGACCATGTTTACAGGAGTGATTTTTAATGAATTAAGCACAGGAACTTTCTTAATTTTACTTGTTTTACATAGGAATGGAAGTGAAGGTCGCTTTCCTCTGGAATATGGCGCCGTCTAATTTTGCAGATAGGCACTAACCTCTCTGAGGAACCTGCTGCTTCAAGCTTAAGTGCAGAAAATTGAAGTTTCCATGACCTTACACATTTCTGCATAGCGGAAGGAGAGCTCAAGCAGAATTCTATTATCGTCAAAATGTCTTCGAAACAACCGCCGACACTTCGTTAGGACGGGATCGTTCTGGAGTTTATGGTTCTACATAATCTTAAAATGACGGTTCGTAAAATCCTGTGTTCTATGGCATAAAGTGTTTCGTCAGACCTCCTCAGAATTATCGCTACCGTTTAAGCAGCTTTCAGTCGATTTCAACCCGCTCTACTGGAAATTAGAGTCCATAAATTCTAAGGCTAATGTCAGTAGGTCTACTGGAAGTTACATTACATCATTATACTGACGGATACAACAGCCAAGATGTGACACATTGATTACACAATTATTGTAGAAACCCTATTTTAAGACACAGATAAGGAAATAATATAAATAAAAATATAATTGACTATAATGTTAGACTTGATGAAATGAATTATTCCATTATGACTTGTTGCTGCCCACCAGATGTATGCCCATTTGTATATATTATGAATAAAATTATACACTAAATAATTCCAAGCCGGTCACGGTAGCCGAGCGGTCTAAGGCATGCACTGTCTGAGCTCGCTCGGAAGCCGGGATCGTGGGTTCGAATCCCACTCAGGGTATGGATGTTTTTGTGCATTTTTCTGTGCTTGTCTACAGGTAGAGGCCTTGCGACGAGCTGATCACTCGCCCAAGGAGTCCTACCGAATGTGTAAGATCTGGTAAACAGAAGTGAAACGGAGAGTTTCATGGAGGTAGCCCTAGGCCCAAATTGGGGTTGTAGCGCCACAGAAAAAAAAAATTCCAAGTTAGTACCTCGACAATTTTCCACACCGACAGTCTGTATAATTACCTTACCTTCCGATCCGAATTGACCTCGTACCTTATTTCAAGCATCTTGATCTCACTGTCAGTAAGAATAGGCGAATTTTGTGTATCGTAAATTTCCTTGCAATTTTATATCCTGAACTTCCTATTTACTTTGCAGATCGAAATATTTTCCTAAGAACTTTATTTCTTACTTCAAGTTAAACAGACTTCTTTCCGCTGTGCCTAATTAAGGGACGAGGATACTGAAATATTAAAACAAATTGCACGTCTTTTTTAATCTGTGCAGAACCTTTCTTAATTTGCTTGACATTATAGGAGAACATGATTCTTTGTAAGAATTGCATGGAAATGTTTTGATGTGTCATATTCTGGCGCCCAATTGGCTCCAAATGCGGCACTTCAAATATTGTGAACTATCTTTGTAAATTCTAAGGGCAGGCATGACATGTTTTAGTCACAACACCCTGTTCATCTACGAAAGTAAATTTTTATGTAACTCACTTCACCAAAAATTAGCTCCGGTTACATTTTTATTTTTCTGCAATGAAAAAAATTAATATTACTGATGGTTTCTTATGCCCTACGTCACAATTTCTCTCTTGGAGAATACTTAATAACAGGGAAACATGTTGGATGAAAATTTCGTGCAGATTGTGAAAGCGGTTCTAAGCTAGATGTTAATGTACGCATGCGTAGGAAAAAACGAAGTATTAGAAGTATTTGACCAGAGCTATGAAACACTTTATAAGTCACCACAAGTTGCCTAGAGTACTTCGGGTGTATACTCATGGTAGTCCGTTACAGAATTAATCCAAAGTTATCAAGGTTTGTGCTCCAAGGACATATATTTTTTGTGTGACTTACTTTGCATAGAAATTAACTGCAAGTATTTTATTTCAATGATGCCCCCTAGGGCATATAATGATGCAATTTATTATCTTGAAATAACGTAGCACCATTTAAACAACAATTAGTGAACGTTCAGTTTCGCTTTGGAGCCCTAATTTGGATGAAAGTTTGAAAACGCGCTTCTCGCGTAAGTTCGAAAGTGTGTTCCTAAAAATTTAAGTACCCTTCTGGCTGTTTAATTTTCTTGATTAAGCTCTTAAATTCTTGTTCCTTGAACAACGTTTTATAACTGTGTGATATCGAACAGTGGAATCATTTCGTAGGATGAAATGGAAATAGCAGACACAAATGGTCCAGACCCAATTGGAGAAAGTATCGTAATACTAAAGAAAACCCAAAATTCGGACGTGATAACCTGCCTGCGATCCTATAATGGATACCGAACTACCTAAAATGAGGCAAGAAACCTACCCAGCATACCGCTACTTTCAATGGGTGTCTCTTCTGAAGAACTTGTGTACTATTAATTTTAATATTTTTCGAATTTTTATGCAGGCCGTAGCGACTTTGGGAGAAGGGTTACAAAGGCTGTAAGAGCATGTGAATGATAAATGAAGATCGCGTCCGCCGTGAAGGCTTAATCCTGCTAGCAATGTGGCAAGTCGCGCCACTAAAACTCTGAAAGTAACTCCTTCCCCAACCCTACGAACAATATCAGTATCCTTACTAAGGAAGTACTTCCCTGCGAGGACTGCCTTGGGGACAGTAAATCTTGCGCCGATTATCCGTCACTGCACAGAAGCCAGCTGCTTAGTGCAACAGAGACACACGTGTACTTAGAACAGGTGAAGATTCTGTGTCCGGACGAGATTCCATATTGCAAGGCCTAATAATGTTAGGGGAATTTCACGTGCACAGAAACGCACACACTCTTTCTTACATTCATGCTTAAAATGCAGTTCATTTTAGGCCGATTTGGTTCAACCTGGTCCGTCAAACTAGCATTATTGTAAAAGGTTATCAACTCCTTCCAGTGTGACTGATAAAATGCTTTTTTTTTCGCTCCTTTTTAATCTCTCATCCTTGACACAGCGCGGGCCGAAAAACAAGACGACACTAAAGAGTCCTATTTGTCAAACAACGAAACTAAGAGGTGGTAGACAATCATCTTCCTTCAAAGAGAGGCAGTATAAAAGACACTAGCCAAATTGGTTCTAAATTTTAACAAAGGCTTTTTAGATCATACTTGTAAGCAGACTAATTTTAATATATACTTGTATGTCATTCTAGGTGTTAAAGGGTCAGGTTTTATATTCCTGGCATTGTGATGATACTGTGTGTATGTACTGATATTGACCAATCACATTGTAATAGTAGTTTCCGTATGTATTGATGTATCTTTCTGAAGATGGACGCTCCGACTGAAACATGTCAAGGGTGAAAAACTAAAAAGGAGAGAACGAAAAACATTTATCAGTCACACTGGACGGAGTTGGTAACATTTATGCAATTTTAGCCTACTTTCCTAACGTAGTCTTATACAGTCCCTTTGCTCTTTGCGTGTGTCTAACCCCCCCCCCATTGAATTTTGAGTGCCTGAACTAATCTTTATGAAACTTGATGTGCATGTCATGGAACCTCAGCCCATCTGAACGGAGTACTGCATAAATCCCTCCCATCAGTCTGTGTCTATGTATGTACGTTGCTAGGCAAAAAGATACCGCAACAAAAAATACATACGCAACAATAGAAAAATTGTAGGAGACGTCGGTTTATATGCATTCCGTGTCGTAGCAAAGAAAGTAGGTGGATAGTTCTTGCCAGATCTTATTGTGCTCTTTTAAATTCTGTTATGAATATTATAGTTAAGCATCCTGTTGCACTTTATACGATATATGATGTAACTCTGTTCTAAATGCAAACTATATTTATAGGTCTTTCGTTTTGTTCTTCTTTATACACTACATGTTTCGGCCCCAAACGGCCATCATCAGGTGTATACACTCACGTATCTGTTACACTGCACTTATTTATAACATTTAAAATTTAAAAACATAGGTCTTCTTGATTGTTCCTTTCGTTGTTTTTAAATTTTAAATGTTATAAATAAGTGCAGTGTAACAGATGCGTGAGTGTATACACCTGATGATGGCTGTTTGGGGCCGAAACATGTAGTGTATAAAGGAGAACAAAACGAAAGACCTATAAATATAGTTTGCACTTAGGATGGAGTTAAATCATATATCTGTTATCAATAATGAGTGAAAATACATAGAAATATGTTGCAACATTGAACACCAATGTACATCCGGCAAGCTGTAAAAACTGTGTAGCTAAAGTACAATATGGTATATCAATAAATGTTAATAAGAATGTAAGATCTGTACTCCAAGCTTCCAGGCAATTTTTTTGTAATAAATTCGAATTATTTTATTGACAATTTGTGGTTCATTATTAGCACTTTGGGGGGGGGCAGTTCTGCCTTCTTATCGATGAAATTGCACCACACTAATTCCTCATGACGTCACATCTCAGCGTTACAGCAGGCCGGGACAGAGATAAGGTTTCATTTGCACGACACAGCGACACTGGCGAAATGCATGTTTTATTGATCAGATTTAAACAAAAAGAATTTTAATTACATTTGAATTTCAATCGGTGAGATTGTTGGTGGGGACATGGAAATAATTTACATATCATGTAACTTGATAAGAATGAACGATTGTAGTATTGTGCGATTCTGAAACGGCAGTATCATGACATTGTTACAGGCAGTTCCAATTAATGTGTTACATGTATGTTTGTAAATACAGCTGTGGATGCGAGGTACATAATGCTGTCTTGTTTAAGAAACATTATACAAATCAGTATGTTTACAATAGAATACGAAGTGAAAATTCGTAGATAAAAGCATAATATTTTCAGCTTCAAAGGCTTGTTTCAAATCATTGAAAGTAATAATATTTTCATAATATGACATGACAAGATCTAAAAATTGTTACGATTGTACACTGCTACAAGTATTATAGTTTTCGGCATTATCCATCTATTTTCTAAAAAAATTGTCCTGTTTATTTGTCAAAACAACGTTTCGGACACTGGATTCTGTCCCCGTTCTCAGGTAAAACCTAATCAGTTGGGTCCAATAGATAGAGCTAGTCCCTATCTCCGGACATTTACACAAACACAAGTTAGGATCTACAAACCAAGCATAGCACAAACCGTGTGTGAGAGTTACAACAAAATATTACAACGTTAAAAGCGTTTGGCCGGTCACGGTAGCCGAGCGGTCTAAGGCATGTACTGTCTTCGCTCACTTGGAAACCGGGGTCGTGGGTTCGAATCTCACTCAGGGTATGAATGTTCAGTTTGTGTGTGTGCGTTTTTCTGTGTTTGTGTACAGGTAGAGGCCTTGCGACGAGCTGATCACCCGCCCAAGGACTCCTACCGAATGTGTAAGATCTAGAAAAACCGAAGTGAACGGAGAAGTTCATGGAGGTAGGCCTAGGCCCACTGGGGCTGTAGTGCCAAGGAAAAAAAACCGTTTGCCTCACAATGACTTAATCTGTTGACTCCATAATGAAGTTTGTGCTGTGCTGGGTTTGTGTTGGTGCAGGTGTTCGGCTGTAGGGACTAGCTCTATCGATTGGGACCAGCTGAGTTGGTTTCACCTGAAGGTAGAGATAAAATCTAGACTCTGAAACGTTGTTTTAAATAAAAACAGGACAATGAATAATGTCTATAAACCTAATATTTTTTTACCACATATTCTTCTTCTTCCAATAATTAAGCCAAACTGTTCCGATCTCACATTTTCATCCATTGTTACCTCGGGGGGCCAGTGGAACCCTAACCCCTTTGGTTGGTATTTCATTATTTTCTTTGATATTATTTCACCTGTGTACAATTTTAATATATATGAAATGAATGTGTGTCCCGCAATAATACTTACACCTTTGGTGCGAGAAGTTCACATGGCCTTGCTCTAGAGGTTTGGGGCTATACTGCTGTACTTTTCTCCTATTCAGTAATAGAACATTGATTATATTGTAATTTCATATCCAGAGAATACTAGTCCATTGTTTAACGGGATTTTCGCGGATATACACCGAAGTTTCGCAGTGAGAGCCAAGAGAGATCGTGGAATCTGGCCACCGTACTTTTTGTGAAAATGACTTTTGAACAGTATCATGGCAATTATTTCAGCCATCATACATACATATATACATATGTTTATGCATACAGAGATACGTACACACACATACGCAAACGCCTACGCGTGCAAAAAGAAAATTATTACTTTCAGCAGTAAGCATACATGGATTGTATCCTTGTGCGCATGCAAATAATTCATGAGAATATGTTCAGAATCACAACCCACAGCCACATTCATGAACATTGGACCCTTCACTGCGAATGGCCAGACACTCTTCACTTCATCCTCTCTTTATGAGGGCTGGAGTCTTGCAGATTCAGCAGAATTGTGCGCGGAGAATAGATAGTTCCCGGGATCAATGCCTCTGCTGTTTTCTCAGCTAGACATGGTTATTGTGGGCCGAGTTCACACTGCGCGCGAGAGACGGATATTGTTCCCGGGGACCACACGGTTGATGCGCCTAGTTGGTACCTCTTCCAATTCTCTAATGAGCACATAAATCAAGTGTTCCTTTGCCCATACTATAGGACCACATCGTGCCATTTTAATTCATGTGCTTAAGAATAATGGGTCCAGTAATTAATTTCGTTTGCTCTGAGTGTCTTCATGGGTCTGCCATTGCGATAGAATTACTGCGTCATGCTTATTTTAATTTCTAGAATATACACTTCATTTCGGGCTGTGCAGTGTGTTGAAACTAAGTGACTTTCGTCTTGTTTTCAGAGATAAATGTTCCACTTGACTCGACTGCCTGTTTCCCTCAACACTTCGGGCCTCTTTAACTCTTTTCACCCCTAGTTTACAATTCGCAGATGTAATTACTGACAGCCATAAGTAAACTGAGGTAAGGTTCGTTTCTTATACAGACTATGTTCTGTGGATTTTTTTCCCTTGGCACTACAGCCCCAGTGGGCCTAGGCCTACCTCCATGAACTTCTCCGTTCACTTCGGTTTTTTTAGATCTTACACATTCGGTAGGACTCCTTGGGCGGGTGATCAGCTCGTCGCAAGGCCTCTACCTGTACACAAACACAGAAAAACGCACACACACAAACTAAACATCCATGCCCTGAGTGGTATTCGAACCCACGATCCCGGTTTCCAAGCGAGCGAAACAGTATATGCCTTAGACCGCTCGGCTACCGTGACCGGCTTTCTGTTGATTACAGATACAAAATAGTCTCATATTATCACGTGTAGGGTGGTACGCGTGACTGGAATAACAGGTTCTAGTTCGTATGAATGAATTTATTAGAACTTTAGTTGCAACTCCTCTTAATTACACTTAAATACGGGCAATACAGCGCTATCGCTGATTTATACACTTTCCAGTTCAGTGCTGCACACGCATTAGGATTCCTGGTCTTCACTAGTCGTCTCCTGGCAACGGATCTCAACACAGAAATTATAATAGTCTCACTGAATCACTTACTCCAAGCATTAGGCATGAATGAAGCCTTCCGATGACACCTCAAACGTCGACTTGTTATTCTTCTTCTACGATGAACTCAGAACTCTGTCACTCACTGCCTTGGTTAAGTCAAAGTCGAAATCACATTGCTACTGACAGTCAGTCAGTCAGTAAGTCTTGGTGTCGGCTTAACCTTGAAAGAAGGTTATTGGATAAAATTTTATATGAAGTTGATAGCAGTGATATCCCACGATAATTACTACAGTTCTTGTGAATTAGTGCAATAATACACTCCTTCCACTAATCAGGCAATTCTTCCTTATTCAAAACAGAATTAGCGAGTTTATGGATATCAGACCGTAATAGTTGACCCCTGCTTGAATCAGTTCTGCAAGAATTTGATCACTGCCTGGCGATTACTGCCTTATCAACGTTGCAACAGCAATTGAAATTGCTCTATGACTTTACGACTAAATATATAACATCAGAAAGACGTCCCACAGGTAATGGACGAAAAGGGTTCCTTAATTATAGCCGGAACAGGTCAAGAGGTGAATTCGTGAGGTTGAAGAGGACAGTAGTTGAAGTTACGACAACTCCGAAGTGCCTCCTAGCGTGAAAAGGGAGCTGGTCTTGAATGTGAAACCTGGAGTACGTCATTATATCGATCTGTTCAGGTCTATCCATTTGCGTTGTTGTCGCAGGAAAATATCCACTCCAACAAAGATCTTTTTGCTTTAACCATTTTTAGTTGACATAAGCATGTCATTATAACGAGCATCTGTTATTGAGTCAGATGCAGTTTCGTCAAGAAGATTTTGTTCAAATATTACAACATTTCTTTCACTTTTATTGATCAACAATCAACCCAATCGACTTTGTGACTAACCTCTAATATTTGTGAACCTACTTTCATCTTTCTCTTTCTTTTTTATTCCTTTGGCGCTACAGCCCTCATTTGGGCTTAGGCCTACCACCATGAAACTCTCCGTTTCATTTCGGTTTACTAGATCTTAGACATTCGGTAGGACTCCTTGGGCGAGTGATCAGCTCGTCGCAAGGCCTCTACCTGTACACAAACACAGAAAAACGCACACCAAACATCAATGCCTTGTGTGGGATTCGAACACACGATCCCGGCTTCCAAGTGAGCGAAGACAGAGCATGCCTTAGACGGCTCGGCTACCGTGACCGGCTTCATCTTTCTTAGAGGCGACTAATCATAATTTCTACGAGCTTTCATAGTCCGGCTTTGGTAAATATACGCAGGTTTTAAGCTGTTTCACATTTTAATTCGCGGTCTTCTGGTTTAAGGTTCTGTGTTGCAGTCTGGTAGGTGGGTGGGGACGTTTCGGTTAATCTCGCTGCCCCCATTTTCAGAGAACACGTGTACCCACACTTCAACGCCATCTCATAACACACAAGGCTACAGCATTATTATTCATCGAAGTTTAGATCTCATGTCGTCTGGTTCTGGTGATTCTTACTTTAAATGAGGTTCTCGCATTTTTCGGAGCTTTCTGTTTCATTATCAGATTCATCCCGGTGTATCTGTTTTATAATATTATGTCTTTATAACTGGGTTTTGTAGCTACCACTGCTTGTCAGCCTCATCTCCTCGCAGTTGGTTTTAGCTTTGAATTTTCCCGCAACTGTCAGATTGCGTTGCTCTGAGTAATCCGGCTACTTGCTACGCCGTCTGACTCTTTCAGCGGAAAGTGAAAGCTTATCCCCTGCACAGTCGCTTCTTTTTCCCCGGCTTTTTAAAAACGCGCTGCTCTGACTCATCAAATAGACATATTGAAGGGTGTCCAGAAAGTCAGTTAACACATTCTGAAACAGAAGTTACCAGCCTGCAATAAATTACCGTAAAGGCATTCCAGAAGGTTATTTCGACATAGAAAGTACCACAAAGGTTCCTCAGAGATACCCGGTTATAAGTCCCTCATAAAGGGGCTATGCTATTATATTGTCGTATCATTATCATAATCATCATCATTCGCAAAATAGGTATTTTTAGTCATAGCCTTCCTTGCAAGATTCTGCCATATTTGTCATCAGGTTTTCATTTCTTTGAATTTCGCAACAATAATATTTTTACAGAGCAAGCACTTGATCCTTGCATCCAACCCCAAGCCCAGAGGAGCTGGTCTCTGTATTTATATCCACCAGTGACAGTGTCTTCTGTACAGTGGAATTTCGGACGATATGCAGTGTCAGTATAAGGTTAGTAGCCGAGTTTCTGAGACCGTCTCCATCTCGTCATCAGAAGTTGAGACACAGGCAGCCTACGAAACATTGGGTAATACGTACTGACACAGATGGTCGCCCTAGGAAGCGTCGTTTCACAGAGCAGCTGAGAAATCTTCAGATCATATCATGTTAGTAATGTTTCAGATATCTGAGGTTTTGCTGTGAAATAAACAGCCACAGCTCCCACTCCGCAATCTCCAAATCTAAGTCATAGTATTACATCCTGTTTGAAATTTCATAAACATAAAGATTCATGTAGGCCGGTCACTGTAACCGAGCGATCTAAGACATGCACTGTTTTCGCTCCTTCGGAAGCCAGGATCGTGGGTTCCAATCCCACTCAGGGCATGAATGTTTAATGTTTATGTGTGTGTGTGCGCGCGTGCGATTTTCTGTTTTTGTGTAGAGGTAGAGAGGCCTTGCGATGAGCTAATCACCCGCACAAGGAGTCCTACCGAATGTCTAAGATCTAGTAAACCAAAGTGAAACGGAAAATTTTATGGAGGTATGGCAAAGTCAAATTTGGGGCTGTAGTGGCAAAGGGGAAAATGATTCATGTTGTGTTATAAACTGAAAAAAAAACAAACATAAAATTGGGGCGATTTTCATAACGTGGAGATGAGAGGAAATTCATCTTTATATTTCCATGTACATGCAGGCATCATTCGTGTTCTCAGTGAACTAAACGTAACGAGGTTCGGTTTTGGAAATGTGTAAACAGTCTACCTCAGAATGGCACTTACTGGCCACCCTGATTCATGGAGTTAATCCTTTATTTGAAAGTCTAGTTCAGACGAGAGATCCTATCTTTTCTGCAGTCTTTAGCTAATGCAAAGGGGACAATTTAGAGTTTATGTAGTATAAGTGCGCCAATATTTGAATTTAAGTAAATTAATATGAAAGAATAAGTGGAATTAGTAGTACTCTTACTTCGCGTTGGTAGAGCGAGATGTAACTGAAAGGAGGTGTTGTCTTAATGCACTCTTCCTCTTCAATTTCATCTCAGTTACGATGGGGTACCCAAAAGAAACCGAACTATTTTTTTTTGTGGGCAGAGCTTTTGTAGTACTGCGTTTTGCCGCTATGAGCCCATAGAGCTAGCATTCCTGAGTCGATAAGCCGACTACCGTTGCTTCAGAAGGTAAGGACTAGTTTCGGCAGAGTTTATAGTGACAACTTTTGTGTGATCGTCGTTTTTGCAATGGCTTATTTTCGTGAACAGCGTGCGGCGGTGAAATTCTGCTTTTTGCTCGGGAAAAGTGGAACAGAAACTCTTGAAATGTTAAAAACGGCGTACAAGGACGATGCTATGGGGAAAACTCAAGTGTTTGAGTGGTTTTCCCGTTTCAAAAATGGTGAAATGTCAATTGATGACGAACCTTGTTCTGGTCGTCCTTCCACGGCCCGAACACATGAAAATGTTGA
>NW_019725423.1:1759257-1779849 GCF_002891405.2 Cryptotermes secundus
TTTTTTTTTGTTTCCTCGAATGAAAAGAGACATGAAAGGAAAAAACGACGGAGGCGCTGTCAAGCATCTCAAAAGATTAATTTAGACAATGTTTTGAAAAATGAAATAAAAGACTAGACAAGTGTATTAGTGTAAGTGGAGAGTACTTTGAAGGGGATTGAAGGTTTATGCTCAAAATTTGAATAAATAAGCATAAAAAAATAAATTCGGTTTCTTTTGGGTACCCCCTCGTATATCCCGTACATGCTTTTGAAGTAACAGTCTTCTTCCGCTAGATGCCCTTCAGCTACTAATGTTGTCTGCATGAGTTTATGTACTTGGAATCAAAATGCTTTCTCATAACCATATTTATTATATAATTTCTTATTCATTAGAGCATTAATTGTATTTCAAACGAATGTGTTCATATATGTATGCACCCACCGCATAATTGTTGGCATTATTACACTAGTTGCCATACAACATTACTAAGGTTTTGGACTTTTTCCATTGTCCCGAATTTTAGTGATTGAGATTAGCTCTTTCTAAGGGGCCCATCTGAGTAAGTGTCTTCCTTTCTCACCTGAAGACGGAAACAGATCCAGTTCCCGAAACGTCGTGTCCTCTGTTACCTACAATTTCGGACGATGGATAAAAGTCCAAAACCCCAGTAATTCTGTGTGTCATCCACCATCGTCACAACCCTTTGGAATCTACTAGTTGCCATGTTTTGTCTTTAGTTTATATGTGTGTATTTGTTCCGTCTCTCCCTTCTTTTCGTGTTTATTTTATAACTAGACTTTGGGCTACTGAATCAGAAGACAAATAAATAAACATTTGAATTGATTCATTACATGAAATTTATAATTTGGTTAGCATATCCGTCAAAATGCCATTGCTGATTGCAGAATGTTAAAAAGTACGACATTGCGGTTGCCTCAGTTGTCACAATGCCACTACCATTCTCGGAAACTTAGGTAAATACTTCAAAAGTTCTAAATGTGTCTCACGCACACAGGAAGCGTGGTGATCTCATCAACGTACTTCCGGTCCGCAAGGCAGGAATATGGACTAACACTGAATGGATAGAAATTGACCAATTGCTCTAAAAGACGAAGTTATTATTATTATTATTCAGATATCCGAGATATTTAAATAGGTACAGCACATGAGGAGAATACTTGCCACAAATTATGTCTCTGTCAATGTTTAAGTTTGTGTTACATTATAACGCTGTAATTCAAACCAAAACAGTGCAAATAAGGGTATTCATATCTGGATATTTGTTTTCTGAAATGGGGTACTGTATTGATCAATTTTTGGAATGGTGACTGTAGTTCACTTTGTTTTTCAGTCATAAAACATATTTCATATTTAAGCTGATAATAGCAAGATTATAGTACATTTGTCATGAAACAAAAATTGTCAGCATTGACACGGAACGCATGTTCTTTTGTCACGAAAACAAAAACGATTCTGAATAAAAATTTGGGATTTATACCGTACAGTCGTGTCAACAGTGCATAGACAAATAATAATGATTAAGTCGGTTTTTATTTCTGAACTATAACAGGCCAAAGGGCTTCCTCCGTAAAAACTGAAGGACTAGGAACGACCGCGAAACAAACGACGAAATAACATCCGCTGCTAGGCATCAGAATCTTAAGAAACAAATGTAAGCAGCCGTTACTGAGTAACGCCTTCGCAAACAAACAGGTTCCTACGGAAACGACTGGGGTGAAACAAGAAGAGAACGGTTACAAATTTGTTTCCTACGAGGTCCATGCTAAATGGTTATCAATTAGGCAAATTTAGAGTCTAGCACCCAGACCTAGATGATTGCTTTATTCCAAGACAGACTGGCCGACTGACCGTCGGTCGTAATGTAAGACTCAGTGTAGTGTTGTTGTGGCATTTTCGCAAAACAGTAACAAGGCATACGCAAAAGCTGAAGAATTTCCATTGTTAAGATTCGTTATCGGGAAACGACTAGTGGACACTGCAACATACTGAGAACATTAGTCTGTGTACTGTAGTAATTTATAAAGCGTGGTTATTAGCGATGGCTCTATAATTAAGTGTAGTCACGGGTTTTGTGTTAAAGTGGTCAATAAATCCAATCTCCAGTTCAGGCATCTGCTATATTCACTCAAGCACGTGACAATACATTTCTTTTTCCTTGGCAATACAGCCCCAGTGGGCCTAGGCCTACCTCCATGAACTTCTCCTTTCACTTCGGTTTTTCTCGTTCTTACACATTCGGTAGGACTCCTTAGGCGGGTGATCAGCTCGTCGCAAGGCCTCTATCTGTACACAAACACAGAAAAACGCACACACACAAACTAAACACTCATGCCCTGAGTGGGATTCGAACCCACGATCCAGGTTTCCAAGAGAGCGAAGACAGTACATGCCTTAGACCGCTCGGCTACCGTGACCGGCAGTGATAATATATAGGTGAGTCATTTCTGTGTGGCGCTGAACCACAAATGCTTCCCTCTTTCTATGTGAGTTTTACTTAACTTGATCCCGGAACTGCGAACTGAACTCGATATAAAGTTACTTCGTAGTGCTGTAGAGATTTGAAGAATTCTTCACTTTTAGCAATTAAGTTTAATCAGCCCCATATACGCAAAAATGGATCATTATTTGTTGCTCACTCTGTTATTTAACGGCGTCATTTCAAGAAAGTGGTTATATAACGCTGAACGATTTACAGTGTGATCGTTAAGTGGTGCGAAGAACTTGGAAAAACATGTTCTTAGGCACTTTCCCAGCGTTCACATTGAGACAACACACAGGGCTAGATAAGATTTGTGTTTAACATAATGCGATCCTCTAACCCACAGCCACACCCACAGATCTGTCATGGCTTATTGTGGCAGAGTGGTAGAATTAAATAACATAGAAACGCATATGAAATGTTTAGGAAAGGTCATGAGGAAAATCCTGAGTTCCATGATTCAGATTGAGAGAATTAAATAGGAGTTGAAATATTACTGATCCTTACTAGGAGTTAAAGGTAAATTGTATATATCGTTATAAATATTGTCACGTGTATTGGTGACTTATAAGACGGGGTTTGGTTTGGTGAATAGATTTATTGACCACTTACAGTCGTAACTACAAATAATTATAACAGTATTTCTGATTTTCGCAATACAAACCACTCAACACAGTCTTCTCAGTCTATTTGCACTGTAACATCTCTCCGCAATGACAATTCCTCTGCAATGTCTTCACTAGACTTTTTCTGGTAACGAATTTTAGCAATGGAGATTCTTCAGTTTGTTGTTGTCCTCTGGTTAACGCTACACAGATGAGCCCTCAACTCTCAACTGCATGTAGCGTCGTTTGTCTTAAAGAAAGATAAATCCTCGGCACGGACCCCACGGAAAACACCTTCCTCTGTTGTGAAGAACTGGTCCTTTGGTCCGTTACCAAGCAATGGATATATGCGAACCACATAGGAAACACCTTTTGCGACACTGGTTCTATTGTTGCGTGCGCGTGTTTCGGCCTTTGCATAGAAACGGGTCTACATGTCACCTCTTTAAGAGAGCCATGGAATTACAAATGCGGAGCCAGAGACCCAAAGGACGATTCTTTTCAAAACGGTTTACGAAACTGATTGACAGTATTAAGAGATAAGGAAAATATGGACTGAAGAAGAAGTCAAAATACATGGGAAGAAAAAATGCTCTGATATACTGTATTTTCGTCCATTTTCACAGCCGTATGTGGAAACAGCTTCAGAAAATTGGAGACAATCACCAATCGTTGATAATTTTAAATCCTGTAGGGATGTTGGTATGATGACATTTCCTTATGACTTGCTGTTGCTAGAGTTGCAATAGAGTCTACTAAGCTGCTAATTCTGGTTATATAATGACATCATTCCAGTCTCTGATGTTCTTGCTGAATACTGAAACTGATATTTCTCAGTTGGTAACAGTGTTTACCAGAATTGTACATTTCTTCCTCAGCGTTCACAGACTAGATTGTTTGATCTGTTCTGATTTTAAGCTATTTCTGAAACAATTAATACAGTTCGTATGGGAATCGGCAATTGTAAGGCCTTGCATAATTGAGAGAAATAAAGAGAGACAAACCCGCACATGGATGGATTCTGGCTGAAATTCACCTTCCCAGAAATCGTTACAGTCCGATGCTATATTCGCTTTAACAGTGTGGTTATACAGTTGTACATTTTTAATTAAAATCTCTTTCCTGATGTAATCCAAAGCTTGCCATTAATTAAGTAACCTACGTTTGTAAGATAACCCTGGAAAAACGGATATTAACTGCGAAGAGTCTCGGAATGGAAGACAAGGTATTCAGTATAAAAAAAATTGCTCGTACAAGACTACCCGTTATTTGTCAATATACATTTTTTCCTGCTACTTTGGTCTCGATGTATTTTATGTAAGAAGTGTTGATCGGTATATTCGCTATCACACGCAATGTGTATATCAAATATTTTTTAGTAAGCTACCATAGCCGGTCACGGTACCCGAGCGGTCTAATGCATGAACTATCTTCGCTCGCTCGGAAGCGGGGATCGTGGGTTCGAATCCCACAAAAGGCGTGGATATTTGGTATGTGTATGGGTTTATTATGTGTTTTTGTTGTCCTGTGTTTAAGTAGAGGCCTTGCGACGAGATGACCACTCGTCCAAGGAGTCCTACCGCCTCTAAAAATGATTATGAAACTGACAAATCAGCCCTATGATCCAAATTAGGAGTAAGGGGAGAGGGAGAAATCTGACATTCCAGCAGCTGGTGCTCATAACTGTCGCATGATTACTGTTCCACAGCAAAAACTTAGCCCATAATTAATGCATAACTGCTCCGAGTGAAATAAAGTATAAATTACTTTTTCATATAAGTTCCCTCATTTTAATTTTTTTTTTTTTTTGCAGAAAAGTAAAAGTTTCGGTGGAAAGTTTTGTGCAGCAGCAATTTGCATGGCGATGTTTCTTATGTTGCAGTTTGTTTTGTCTCGGTATGAGATCAGGTCAGTGGCCACGTGTTGTAATTGCATGCATTATTCATGCTGACTGTTTCGTCACACTGAAGATGAAACTTCAAAATTGGAACAACGCTTCGCAGCGGGACACCCAAGAGGACATTCATAGTTACGAACATTTCTAACATGTTACCTTTATTTATCGCTCATATCAGCAACTCACAGGCACTCTATGAAGTTCTAATTCAGAAAAGCAAGCACTCGAACAAAGAGCCAAGAGTCTCCCCATGAAGGTAGAAGGGAGGGACTGATAAAGCTCTGGGCGTTTATATTTGTATAAAGTTCATGTATCGGTAGACATACAGGTTTGTATTCGGAAGATTCTTTGTTCGAATCTCGGTCGTGTTGATTTATATCTTGACAGGATATTTCTTGCTTTTCCTCGGCCTCCCAGGAAGGGTACTGTCAAATGAATTCAAATTACTTTCCGCCAAAAAAACATATTAATCAAGCGGGCTTTATAATTTTCAGGTTATATTTTTCTCCTTTAGTGAGCGTTGATAATTATTCCTTTCACTTATTTATCTTGCGGTAGCGTAGTTGGTCGAGGCACTATGCTACAAGCCGGAAGGTCGCGGGATCAAATCCCGATGAGGTCATTGGATTTTTTTCAATTTACCTAATCCTTCCAGCCGCATTATGGGCCTGGGGTCGACTCAGTCTCTAACAGAAATGAGTACCAGGAATATTCTTTGGGGTAAAGGGCGGCCGGCGCATAAGACTGACAACTTTACCGCCATCTATGAGCCGATTTACTAGAAAATGTGGGTGGAGTTCGAGTTCCGGTAGGTTTAAGAATTTTATTTTCTCCACAGAGTCCAGACCGGCTCTGGGGCCCACCAAACCTCCTATCCAATGGGTACCGGGGGCTCTTTCCCAGTAGGTAAAGCGGCCGGGGCGTGAAGCTGACCACTCACCTCCAGCTAATTCCAAGGTCAAGAAAATATGGATCTATACATCCACTTCCCCATACGCCTTCAAGGCGTAGTGTTTAATTAGTTAAGCTTAGGGACAACTTTACCTTTTTAATAAGAATAATAATAATAATAATTGTTAAGTAGATAAAACTCTAACGGAATGGATTACATGACCTCCGTCTTCGGAACTAAACTTTCTTTGCTCTGATTTCATCGTATTGAATGTTACAATGTTAACAACATTGTTACGTAGTTAGTTAGTTATTGCAGAGGGTGGGTTTCCCCATGCACTTAGACCAGTATTGGTCCATTGTGCTTCCCTCTATGATATTCTACCAGTCTCTATACCCTACTGATATTGGTGCGTGCCGTCAGTCCCGACCGAGCCAGCGAGTTCGGCATCTACTGGCTTGGCGGTATCTATAATGCTTCCCCCATCTATCAGAGGCGTTAGAGACTACTGTTGGGCGGGAAACGTCCTTGAATTTGGCTCAGTAACCTCCTTTGGAGATATGAGGTTCTTTTACGTGCCCTAAAGCTACGACACGGGACCCACGGCTTAAAGTCCCTCCCGGAGGACTTGTTCCCTGAAATTTTCCGCCCTTAAAAATTCCACGACCTCCGCCGGGTTTGAACACGCGTACCACGATTCATGAGGTGGGAACGTTACCACATTGTTACGTAAGTAACGACTGTAACTGAATATACGTATGTATCCTAAAGGAGGGACATTTTCATCAAAGGGTCCCGAATCGCCTTACGTCACATGCTGCATGATTATTTTTCCATCTCATTTGGCGCCGTATTTACTCTGCCATTGAAACAGAGTCACTATACTTGTATATACGATCAAGGACAAAATCCCTGGGCGATTCGTGGCAGAGTTCTTTCAAATGAACCTAGATTTGTGCTTCTAAAACCGTAACTTCTCATGATTCGTAATGTTATTTCTACACCATTTGAAAATCGTTTATATTTAAGTTTAAACAGCGTCGTTAAATAAAAAAGGGAACTTAAGGAATGACATGGAGAATTCTCCATAATATTTTCAAACAGGCCACAACCCATTATTTCCACAACCTTATCTCCCAACCATTTACGGCCTTCTTGCTAGGCTTTCTCGGCACTGCACGCCCTCAGCGTCGACCTTTAGAGGCCTTCATGAAGCCTACTTTCCTAACGCACTGACACGTAATCCTACAAATCTTGTGTTAATATCATATATAGATAATATTAATGTATAATTCAACAACGAAATTCGATTTAGTTAATGGGTTAGCGTGCTTAGCAAATCAGAAAATCGAGTTACGGTCAAGTCGAATTTCTGCTGCTGGCAACTTCGGAAGAGTGACATATTGTATTATTATAACCACCACTATCACTACCACTACCACTACCACTACTACTACTACTACTACTACTACTACTATACTACTACTACTACTACTACCACTGTTGTTTTCTGGAAAAAATCGCTACTAAATTACGGGTTTTATCTACACTAAAATCGTTGTGTGTAATCTAAACTTTTAGTCGATCCCCATATTTATAAATTATAGCCCCCTTACCTTATTTTAAAAAATGAAAGTAGGTTTATGCTATATCCATGCTATCTGTGTGCCCGTGTATCCCCCACTACGAACTTATTGTTATAAAATTCAATGTGTACAATATATTATGGCACTTGAGCCGATTTCAACTGCGAACTTTATAAATTCCTCCCTTCAATTTGTGTGTTTATATGTGTAATCCTGTCTTTGCTAGGAAATGGCTCGGTAAGAATCTCCCTGTCGTTACTAGACAACGGCTCCATAAAAATGTTACCGCGGCAACAAATGCACACGCAACCTTAGAATACTCGTTAGACGCGTTGCTTTCTATACTGTCCATGTCGTATCAAGGAAAGTAGGCTATTAGTTCTACCCTCAACTTCCTGTTTACTTATGAACATTTCATATAAATTCTGTCAGCATATTTTATCTATATTTACACCAAAAGCTATAATAATTTATTCCTTACCGCCAGTGGATCGAAAGCTAAACAGGTCTATTGGATTCATGCAACCGCTGCTTTGTTTTTTTCACATTTACAAAGGGATATTTTTACAAAAGTTGCATAGTTTTCCTTCATCTCTTACCGTACAATATTTCAGTTCTCTATATTAAACTGTCGGTAGTAGCGCTCTACCTAGCAAGTCTCTGTGTCCATTATACACTAATGTTACTCCTTGTAGCAAGATGAATATGGCCGCGCCATAGCTCAAGCGGTTAGTCGCTGGCTTCCCACCGCGGCGGCCCAGGTTCGATCCCGGGTCTGGTCAGGTGGGATTTGTGGTCTTCTCCCAGTACTTCGGTTTCCCCTGCCAATCTTCTTCGACCAATTGCTCCACAATCACCCTTACCTATGATCTGGGGCTGGTACAATAGGCCAGAAGTGGCCGCAGTACAAGGGACTTAGTCCCACCCCACTAGCAATACAAGAAAAAGCTACATATAGTGCGAAGTTATGTAACCTCCAATAGCATAATTTTGATACAAACTTTCCTAACACTTTGGGACTCATTCCAAAGTTCAAATTTGGAAACCCACTCACACGCACAGAGCAATGTTATCTTATAGTTTAAGCCTAATTTTTGTCATTAAGAAAATAAAGTAGGCTAAAGAAAGTATCGCCGGTCACGATAGCCGAGCGGTCTAAGGCATGTACTGTCTTCACTCGCTTGGAAACCGGGATCGTGGGTTCGAATCCCACTCAGGGCATGGATGTTTAGTTTGTGTGTGTGCGTTTTTCTGTGTTTGTATACAGATAGAGGCCTTGCGACGAGCTGATCACCTGCCCAAGGAGTCCTACCGAACGTGTAAGATCTAGAAAAACCTAAGTGAACGGAGAAGTTCATGGAGGTAGGCCTACGCCCACTGGGGCTGTAGTGCCAAGGAAAAAACAGTATCTCGTATGAAAACGGAGGGATTAACGCAGCATTACAACAATAATTCTAACACTGACAACTCCTCATTCATTGCAAGACAAAGATTCATTTCCTGATACTCTGAGTTGATGAGGTACGTAAATTTTTCGTATCTGATCCGTTAGATGAGTGTGAGACTCATGTTGCGTCGCTTGAAATCGTCAATCATGTGTCATTGATGGATAGTTCCTGTAGACTGCTGTTACATATTGCCTTTATACTGAAATCATATATCAAGCCAGTATATTGCAGATTGGTCCAGCACTCGAATTTGATTAAAAGTTTCAACATTAATTTTAACGAAGGTTAGTTGATCTGTTTTATTAATTTCTATTCCGAACATGAAGTTTTAATCTTTAACATAGACAGAAATCACGACAATGTACAATGTCATGACTGTCTAACTATACACGTTACAATACATTAGCACATTAGGTTAGTTTGCAGATCAGTTACTGCTTCCATGTATTCTGAAAATATTATGAAGAGTGCGGTGTTCTGGGCCATAACGGAGTGTAATTCCGGGAGAACAGTGCGCTTCAATGGGACATATCGCTCCCCTTTTCAGGGTCGAAATTTAAGCCAAGAGAATAGTCACCTGAGACATGCGACAAGCTCATGTTGCTACATGCTTATGATGTTAATGTGTTCCTCAGGAATTTCTAGATTTTTATGACCTTACAGTTGTGCTGCTCACTGTCACCGCGATGAGTGGCTGAAAGCCAACGTACACAAATTTGTGGCTTGTGTTTCTTTAAATATATATTTACTGTTTACTATTTACTATTTACCTGGTGGAATCTCATCCACATTGAAATTTCAGATTACAAAGAAATCGAAGTTATGCAGACTTACAGATACTTGGCAGGATAAACCGAGATGTAAATTATGGATGTATTTGATAGAGATTTTCCCAAAAATTGTCATCGTGACTTCTCAATATTAATTTCATTGACATTTATTTAGTGGTTTCGGAAATGAACAAGTGGACACAGAGAAAGTAACGAACACAATATTACGCTTTTATTTATCCGTATTGCACTAAAACCGATGAGAACCTCAGCTTCTGAACTATGAAGTGTAATTTTTAGTGTCACTTTATCACGTATTCTGAATCTGCGGCAAGAGGTCAACCCGCATTATTACAAACTGTTTCATCTAATTCCTTTCAGTCTGTTCAAACATACATTATTTAAGATGCCACTAACTTATAGTCAACCCTCATTACACTGCTGACCCAGCCATTTCTGGAAGCAACTGCAAGATTTCTGTTTTGAACTCTGCAAGTCTAGCAGGTTATTCTTATTTCATTCTTGTTGCTGTCATCAAACCCCTTACCCTTCAATTCCAACGTATTCTTCGGCATACGTATTGACTGTAGAGAGGAAACGTGTGTTTGTGTGGACTTCTTCCTGAAACTGCTGACAAACACTGACACTGCTGTGCATTTGCCCTTCATTCAGCAGGCGAGGCACGAATTTTGCAAGTTCACATCTCATATCAAAACCGCTGGCATGATCCAAATGAGATTTTCATCTCATTAACGAAGTTACGGACAGCGACGCGTCTGTTTTCATGAACGGGTCCGTTGATTCTCCCGACATTTTTATTCATTTTGGCCGTGGATTTATGTTCGTAGCCCTCAGCGTTCTTAAATGATACCATCTCAGTTTTAACGTCAATAACTAGCACAGTGCTCGCGTCATAGCCATTCTTTGGTCTCAGAAAAAAAAAATTGGCATCTCATGGATTTTCCTAGCAGTTTACCTAGATTTATGAAAAACGTGATACACAGGCATTTTTTCTTTAAATCTGTCTCGTTTTTAAAGAATTGTATGTACGCGGTAGCGTAGTTGGTTGAGGAACAGTGATACAAGCCGAAAGGTCGCAGTTGAAGCCCCAATGAGTTTTTTGGACTTTTTTAATTGACCTAATCCTTCCAGCCGCACTATGGTCCTAGGATCGACTCAGCCTCCAACAGAAATGAGTACCAGGAATATTCTTGGAATGTTCTTGGGGGTAAATGGAGGCCGACACTAAGGGCTGACAACCTTGTCGCCATCTATGAGCCGATTGTCTAGAAAATGTGGTAACCTCAACATCTCACAACCCTATGGGCATCCACGGCCTGTAACAGGGACACCTTTGGTTTTTACTTTTATGTATGTGGCCTAACATAATATATAATGTGATATGTCAACGCATTGCCAGGCAACGGCTCGATAAACAACCTGCGTTACACGCACGCAACAATAGAACAGAGGAGTAATGCAACCCGCTTCTAGGCAACGACTCGGTAAACACACTTCCGCGTTTGCAGTGATGTCACATAACACTGGATGAAGAACACGTGACGTGTTTTCTGTAGGGCCGCGCCCAATGTTTGTGGAGACAGCAAAGGTCTTTTGCGGGCAGTCGTAAGCTGGAGGAGTGAGTAATAAATGGACTTTACTTGGGTTCCGAAGTTCCATGGGAGCAACAATGTGGCCAGAAGAAGAATTAGACGGCTTAGGGTGTGACGTTAAATGTGCTGTAATACATCGATATTGGGAGTGTGTAATTTAGTGAGACTTTTATATTTTCTGTGTTGTGATCCGTTGCCAGGAGACGACTAGTTAAGACGGAGAATCCTAGTACGTGTCAACGGTAGAGCTGTAAATTGTGTAAATACAGAGATATCGCAGTAATAATTGTAATTAAGAGAGTGTAACCGAAGTGCCAATAAATCCAATCATCTGATCTAGAACCCGTTTTTTTCGTCACGCGTACCCCGGACGGGTGGCAATATATTTAACCGGTTAGAATCAGCACATTTAAATATCACATGTAATATTGGCATTAATTTCAAATGGGGATATGCAGTATGATTTAAATTGACAAGAATAGAGCACGGAGTGTTGAAAAGAAAGCATCATTTACGTAGTGACGTCACAAATCCCACAAGACTTGAGCTAGTGTTGCACCATATAATATTGCAGATATTTTTTCTCTCTCTCCTTTATTGACAATCAGAATGTACAATCGATAAGTCAGTGTGCTGATTGGTGTACAATTTAATAACTATTTATTTTACACTCTTCTGGCGTGTGCGGAATAAACATCCAGTGATGTTTTCCTCAGTTCGTTAGATATTATGGCCATCTTTTTTGAGTCTTCGATTTTCATGAGGTTGTAGTAGTGGTTGAAGAAGTGAGTTGGAGTGATTTTCTGGTTTCTTCAAGTACTTGGTGCTCTTATTGCAGATATTTGTCGAAGATTTGGAGGAAGTTATTACCTTCATAAAGTAAAGGTATCCCTGTAACATGCCTTGGAGTCCCATAAGGCTGTGAGACGTCGAGGTTCCCACATTTTCTAGACAAACGTCTCACAGATGGCAGTGAGGTCAGCTTTACATGCCGGTCCCCCTTTACCCCCATGAATATTCCTGGTACTCATTTCTGTTAAAGGCTAAGTCGACCCCAGGAGCATAGCGTGGCTGGAAGGATTAGTTGATTGAAAAATACAATGATCTCATCGCGAAACTGACCCACGAACTTCCGGCTTGTCACATAGTGCTTCAACTAACTACGCTACTGCGTATGTTTCCCTAAAACGTCAGTAAAGAACCTGCAAGACATAACAAACCCACACAACATTAATCTTCAAACTATCCGTTAGTTTATAAATTTTATTTACGTCTATAACATTGTGAAATTTTGCGACTTTTTTATATATAGCTTCAAAACCCAACTAAAATATTTTAATATATCATGTCTATGTTGTGGAGCACATAAATATGTTTTATTTAATGATTGTAATAAGCCAGATATAGGCCTTGCAGTCTTTCTCAGTAAATGCGTGATACAGAAATCTAAGTTTCCTACCCTCGTCAAATCGTGCAAAATGAAAAATATGTAATGTAACCATCAATCATTAAAGTACTGGACTACAGATGAACATGTATTGGACGAAAACTGCCGACATGTAGCCATAATCTGACAGGCGATTCGCAAACATCTATAACGAAAAAAGAGTTCACTCTGTAATAGAAAAATTGGGTGATATATTCAAATTGAATTCATTCTGTCACAGCAGCCGATAAAAATTTTGGTGTGCTCTAACACATCAAATACTCACCATTAAGATACTCGTATTAAAATGTTATCCTCATGCTAATAAATTGCTTCTCTCACATATTTCAAACTTTTTTTACATCGTGCTCGCCCATGCCTTGAATATCCGGGAAATTGACATCATATCGTACTTTTTGTGGATTTTATACATCAAAACCAGATTTTGTAACTGAAAAGAATTGAGGACTATGCTCGTAAGAACATGGTAACTAAAACATCGAAATTCCATTTAGGGTGAATCTAACACCATTAAAAATCACATAAAAACTCCATATAAATCTGGAATCTATGGAAGATCATATACATAACCCTCTAGGAAAGTTAAGTGTGTTTTATAAAGACTGGAAAGAACATTAAAATCGGTCGTAGGAATATAAAGTTTTATGTGTTTAGCTTTTCATTTTAATTGTAAAAATGTATTTTATTGTCATCTTTTAAACAATACAGTTATAATTGGTAAGAGATTACGAGACAGTAACTCAAACTAAACCACAATCATTTCCCTCCATATCCTTTTTAATCCATTAGTCGTTTTATTATTCTATTTTCACGCCTTTAATATTTAGTTAGTTAGTTATTGGAGAGGGTGGGTTTCCCCATGCACTTAGACCAGTATTGGGCCATTGTGCTTCCCTCTATGATATTCTACCAGTCTCTATACGCTGCCGATATTGGTGCGTGCCATCAGTCCCGCCGAGCAAGCGAGTTCGGCTTCCACTTGCTTGGTGGTGTCTATAATGCTTTCCCCATCTATCAGAGGCGTTAGGGACTATTGTTGGGCGAGAAACGTCCTTGAATTTGGCTCAGTGTTCGCCTTTGGAGATAGGTTCTTTTACGTGCCGTAAAGCTACGACACGGGACACACGGCTTAAAGTCCCTCCCGGAGGACTTGTTCCCTGAATTTTTCCGCCCTTTAAAAATTCGACGACCTCCGCCGGGTTTGAACCCGCGTACCACGAGTCATGAGGTTACCTCTAGACTACGGAGGCCGCTCACGCCTTATATATGTGGATAAGTTATTTTCCGCACTGGCCACATTAAGAAAATACTGTAGGAGGACATAACCCATTTGTCGTTTTCAAAGCTGTGGCCTGCATCACTTAGAAGTGAAGTAAATTTTGCGATGATTCCTCCATGATATAATGAAAAATACAGGTCTGTATTTCTCTTGAAGTGAAACCGTGGATTTTATCTTTTAATTCGGATTAATAAATTATTGCTCTAATGAACTGTCTTCGCAGGTTCGGACGCATGGGACGAATCCCACACAAAACATTAATGTTTGGTGTGTGTAATCGTTTATTCTGTGTTTGTGTCTTCCTGTGTTCAGGTGGTCCTACCGCCTGTGAAAAATGATTACGGAACTGAATAAAAGGAAGAGCCATTAAAGAGTAAGAAATTATTGTTCTAAGAGTCATCCATATCGTAGTACTGGCAAGGCAGCTAATGCTTTCTGCATGTTATTTAGGTGTCCTACATTATAATGTTGTATTTTAGCGTCCTGTTGCACTGATTTTCGTCCATGATATGTATGCAGTGTCCGTCTTTAGTGCACTCAATTTCACTTGTTATTTCACAACATGTTTCGGCACTATAGTGCCATCATCAGGTGCTCCATTTAAGTTAATCTATTTCATTGCTTGCCATTATATCATTGTAAAATTTAAAAAGTATTTTAAAATGTTCGTCAATTATAATAAATATTTATATACTAAAAACTTGTTAAAATTATTTATCTTATCTGTCCCAATTCTGACACCGCGCATAGTTCCACCGCTATGGGAGTCGTTCCTCTTACTCTCAGTGTATATCGTGTCTCGTGTTGTGCGTTCCCTTCCTGGTTGCGGGTGTTGTAATGTTCCTACATTATAATCATGGAAGTCTGTTGTATCATCTGAACCAGCTGGTGCGAGTATTTAAAAATGTCATCACCTATTCTTCCCCTTAACGGAACAGTTTCTGTAATTAGTGTATCCAGACCAACAATATTGCAGTTTAATGGGAGTTCTCCAACTCCTTCTAGTAATCATTCCACACTTCTTTCGCCGTCAGTTTGCTAACAACAAGGAATACAGCGGTAGAGACACGTTTCAAAACTGCCATCACTTAATAAGAATCTCTTACTTTCTGGCGATATATCGTTTTGCGTGAATCGAAGCTTTGAGCAGGTTTCATGAAAGTATGAGTTTATCCATTAAGTCTGCTGAGTCACTAATGGAACTATTCATTCTAAAATATCTTTGAGGGAACTTCAGAAACACTGGCGTATATTGTTACGTCATCATGGAAAGCGATTATAGTCAATATTCAACACACGACGAAAAACAAAATTCACAGAACGGAGATGTAACTTTATACACAGAGGAATTTTCGGCAGTAAGGTCGCGTTTTCAAGATGAGATGTGCCCTTAGAGGTTGAAGAAGTGTGCAGATCCACTACTAACGTTTAGGCGAAACTGTTGTTTAATTCTAACTCAGTATAAAATTCATATCATTCTGATTCCGGATGTGCTGTGAGTTACGTGGAAACGCTGCAGTTGAGTCGAATGTAAGACCGTTAATCAGCTGCCGCCAGAATTTATCATTCATATCTTTTTCATTCACAACCAAATATGTTCGACATAAAAGAGCAGTGACTCCTCTCGTCACTTTGGCTCAAGAGGTTAGTCGCTGGCTTCCCACCACGGCGGCCCGGGTTCGATCCCGGGTCTGGTCAAGTGGAATTTGTGGCGGACAAAGTGGCGCTGGGTCGGGTTTTCTCCGAGTACTTCGAATTCTCCATCATCATAATCACCAGGGACAGGCTACAATAGGACAATCAGTGGCCGCCGTACCGAGTGGACCCAGTTGGACTCCATCCTCAAATAAACGAAAAGGGGCCCAACTGAGTAGGTGTCTTCTCCCCCCTATCACCTGAGGACGGAAACACATCTAGTGTCCGAAACGTTTTGTTTTCTGTTCTCTAGTCCACCGGACGATGGGAAAAGTTAAAAAAAAAACTAGAATTCTATGCATGAGGGTTTGTTTCACACACACTAAACATGAACGGAAAATTACCATTCTTTATTTTCCCTTGGCACTACAGCCCCAGTGGGCCTAGGCCCACCTCCATGAACTTCTCCGTTCACTTCGATTTTTCTAGATCTTACACATTCGGTAGGACTCCTTGGGCGGGTGATCAGCTCGTCGCAAGGCCTCTACCTGTACACAAACACAGAAAAACGCACACACACAAACTAAACACCCATGCCCTGAGTGGGATCCGAACCCACGATCCCGGTTTCCAAGAAAGCGAAGACAGTACATGCCTTAGACCTCTCGGCTACCGTGACCGGCCATTCATTATTTACGAGTACATTTTCTGCTCTCCTTCTTCTCTGTTAACGTACACGGAAAATAGTAAGCCTAATCAGAAATACGATAATTAATTAAATAAAGATGTTTTCAGGATTCTGCGCATTGATGAGTTTTGATATTCGAATTGTACTTAGTTAATTAGAAATTTTGGCCGGTCACGATAGCTGAGCGGTCTAAGGCATGCACTCACTGTCTTCTCTCGCTCGGAAGCATGGATCGTGGGTTCGAATCCAATTCAAGGCATGTATATTTTTTCTTTGTGTGTGTGTGTGTGTGTGTATATATATGTGTGTTTGTATACAGGTAGAGACCTTGCGACGAGTTGACCACCCGCCCACGTAGTCCTACCGAATGTTTCGAATCTAGTAAATCGTAGTGAAACAAAGAGTTTCACGGAGATAGGCCAATGCCCAAATTAGGGTTGTATCGCCAAAGGAACAAGGTTACAGATTTTTTGCTGAAACTGATGTACGGGACTGGCTGTGAAGGAAATAACACTTAGGCTCTAAGCACTCATGGAGAGCAGTAAAAATGAGACTAAAACTTTTGCATGACTAAACCATGAGAATGCATTAACTATAAAGCACTGTATAGGATTTTAGGTCCTCACAGCGGTAGTTAAAATTAGTTCTATGACACAATTCAGTCGGTTGAAATTCAACTACCGTTTCCATTTTTAGGGTCGAAAAATAAAGCAAGGAAGAAACCAAGATGAATATTTAGCAAGCAGAGCTAAGAAAGGGTTAGTCTGCTTAACTCCACCCAGTAAGACCATTTTCCTTACCAATCATAGAAAGAGAAAGTTTGTCATCGAACAGTCAACTTGAACATGACTCAGTTAGCGCGTGAAGATGACCGATCGGAAAGGGGGGAATCTAGAAATCATCATAAACTGAACATTTTTATACGATTTTGAAAGGATTGGGGTTCAGCGATTTTAAAATATTTCTTCTCACGGGGCTCTGGCTTGTCATCTTCTCTCTCCTAGCCTTCTCTTTAACGTCCTACACGTAATCGTTACTTATGCCATATCATCTCTATGCTCTTTACACAGTTCAGTATTCCATATTGCGGAAAAGTACATGTCCTCCTATATATCAGAATATATTGTGAGTATTGTGCCAATTATTTAAATTCGCAATACCAATCAATTCTAAAACGTAAGCCTATTTATTCGCATTTTATTTTGTGTCTTAAAAGTGATTCGTATTCAAGTATTCCGTTTGTTTACTGACTTTCACGGGATATGGAGAATTGTATCTTTTGGGATAATTCCATAACAACTGAAATTACAGATAACTGTCGGATTAACCGTTTGAAGTCTGGTGTTGTTCTAAATGGCACTTCCACATGCGGTTCATATCTCACAGAAAGTTCACTGCATCTCCATTACAAAGACCTACTTGTTAATTTGGTTTAGGCTAACAATCGCTCTGTACTCTGACAGTCGTATGAAAAACAAATTCACGTGCTGGGCAAAGTGGAGAGTTATTTAATGTTAAAGAAGTAACCACTGTGATCTGTACAACATTTAAACATGAATGCAGAATTTTAGTGTTCCAAATGTCAGATACAATTGCTAACAGAACCTGCGTACTTCGGAAATACCACTTGTTCCCGCTTTAATGCAAGGGATTTTAAACGCCCACTTTTAGCTTAGGTAGATCAGTCTACTTAACAACCCTCATTCGTGATATGTGAACAAATAAGCGAAGAGCTACATAATATCAAGTGCCATATGCGTGCCGGTTCACATTTGCTTCGAATAGTTACGAGATTAAATACGGCTCAACCCTTGTACGTACAATATCCTCAGAACATGTTTCGTCCAGGGAACAAAAGGCGTTGTGTGTTATCGTAAAGCTGACATGTACAGCTTTTATATATGAATTCAGCCTTTTAGTTAAGCAATACTGAACAGCAATAAGCGAGATGCTAATTTTCTGTCACGTACTAAACTCCATTTCACTTCAGCGTGGAGTGTGTTCCCCCAGAAAATTCATGTAAACACTTTGTTAGAATACTGTTAGGCCAACGGATACAAGACTTGACTCTGTTTGTACATATGATATAGGTGTTAAATTTAATTCTAAAGCGACTATGTACACGTATAACAGCTTTTATATTAAAATGGAATGTAATCAGTGGGTAATTACTTCTACTGTATATTATTTTGTGATAATTAGAATGATCAAGTCAAAGAGGATGAGATGTCCATGATTTATTGCAGCCGTCTTACAGTGCATACACTCATCTACTTCACTCTTCACTCCCGCACTACATGTTTCGGCACAAAGGTGCCATCTTCAGGATGAGATGTTTAGGGCATGTAGCACGAATTAGGGAGAAGAGGAATGCATATAAAAATTTAGTGAGTAAACCAGAAGGAAGGATACCAGTAGGATGATCTAGACGTTTGTAAGAGGATAATATTAAGATCCATCTTAGAAATAGGGGTGGTATGGACTGGATTGATCTGGCTCAGGTTATGGAACGTTCTTTTGAACACAGTAATAAACCCTCGGGTACCATAAAATGTTGGGAAATGCTTGAGTAGCTGCACAATTTGCGGCTTCTTAAGAAAGCATCAGGTCCACAGATTTAGTACTATTATTCTATGGCCTGTATAACTCTAGGGCTATTTGGACTAATCATAGAAGTAAAGATGTGAACAAAATTAAGGGAACTTGAGATTTGAATTTTTCGCTGCTTTGACCATGAAGAGCACTTACTCTCTTCTAATATGTGACACCGTGTAAACTGGTAGAAGTTTACCGATCGGAGAAACATCTTCAGGATAGAGGAGTGAACCATACGCACAAATAAGAGAATAAAATATCTTGTCTTACATCCCATAAGTAAATTCCCTTCAAACTGTGAGAAAGAAATATTCAGAAGTTACTTAATCTTCAGTTCAAAAGGCAATATGGTCGCTTCCAGTTTCAAAATAACATGATTATGTACTTGTGTGTATGTTGTGAGAATTTAATTTTTTTATCGGCCCAGTATATCTCCTTCTTTACACGTATCTTTAGACCTATTCCAAATTTTTACTTCTCACAAAAATGATTTTTCTCTCCGTAGAGATTATATCTGCGTTCTCCCCGTTAACCTGTCATATTCACCTATATCGTTAGAGGCTTATGCCAGAATCATAGTTCAATTCGATGTTCACATGAAGAATTAGCCGTATGAGGTCTTGAAACTGAGAAGAGTCAAATTAACAATGTGTTTTTACAGCTAAGACTAAGCCATTCAGACACCTTCGGTACATGAGGGGGTTAAGCGGCGCGCAGTAACTAATTTTTCTCTGAATGTATATACCAAGTGTGACTTTACGAAGTCACAGTATTGTCACGTGTAGGCGTTTTGTGCGTGACTTACAAGAAGATTTCTGGATTTCATGATTGGATTTATTGACACCTTACACACACAACTCGGGACTACAGGCAATACAGCGCTATCGCTGATCTACACACTTCACAGTTCATCGTTACACACACGCCCTTGATCTCAGTCTTCACTAGTCGTATCCTGGCAACGGATTTACAATAGTCTCACTGTTACTTCAGATCACACATGAAGTCGTCTTTTCATCTCCCAATTCCTTTCTTGTCATTATTCTGCATTTTTCTGCGTATTTACAGTGCCGTGACATAGTAAAGGAACTTACTCGATTCATGCTTGCGTATACGTTGCCGCTGGAATCTGTTTACTGAGTTGTTGCCTAGCAATGAACGTCTATTCTGACTTCTCTATTCCGGCTTTCAAGCATCATATCACAATACTATAATAAGAGACATTACGTATTGTAAGCGAAGATGAAGAGCTGTGGGACATACAATTGAAAGTCACCTGTATCAAAACCGAATTCATGGCCTCTCCACTGATTAGCTCATAATTGCACAATGAAATTGCTCATGTTCTCTTCATGTTATAGCGGCATGAGGGTTTCAGCGTAACACTATGTTAATGATGATTATGAAATTAATACCAAATGTTGGCGTTGCTAATTGATTGCATAGCCTGCATAAATTATAATTCTTTTTCACATTCGGTGTAGCACGGTCTAGGCAGTTTTAATATTGCAGATAAATCAGGAGTTTAATAAACAATATTATTATTATTATTATTATTCAACTGATGCAAACAAACTAGAACGCATTCAGCAGAAATTTACGGCTCTCTGTTTTAAACGTTTTCCCCTCAAGTAGATTACTGTTACGATTTTACT
>NW_019725423.1:1779995-1841573 GCF_002891405.2 Cryptotermes secundus
TTGCAGTGGAATTTATGTACGTTTTTCGTCGATCTATCTGTATATTGTTCACTTGTCTTCGTGCTGACTCTGTAATTGGCTACCAGCTGTTGAGTACTGCACGTAAATAAAACAAAGAATTTAATTTAATTGAATTATTATTGTATGCTGCTCTATTTGAAACTCAAATTCTCACACTGTGGCTTTGTCTGTGTATGTTTGCTTCTGTATCTTTATTCATGCTAACTGTGTAATTAATCTAGACTATGATTTTTGTATTTTGTTTTTTTAATTATTTTTGTGTATTTCTCTATTCGTGCTAGCTTTGTAATTGGCCTCTGTGCTGTTAAGTTTGCACGTAAATAAACCAAATTGAATTAAATTGAATTATTATTGGACTAATTTAACCCAGGGTAGGGGGTAGGGGCAGATTCTTGTGAATATGACAATGAATCTTCGGGCTGCATACAATGCTGGTACTTTCTTGACTGCCTGGTCTTCTATCTAGTTCTCAGGAAGGATTCAGCTTCCTGGAATTAGTTGTTATTTTTATTATCGGTGTTGTTTCCTTTGTAATATTATTATTATTATTATAATGCAAATAAACACGAATCGAATTTAATTGAATTGAATTATTGCTATTAGTTTTGAGGATGAGTATTAGTTGTACGATGTAGTAGTTAACATTCTTGATTTACATTAATGATTTTTTGGATTTGAGTCTTAAAGCCGGATTTTCCTCTGATATGTCGTTATTGTTATTTTTTCTAAAAATACATTTTCATCGATTCACAGTCTTCATGACTTATATCGGTAGAGATTTACTAAAAATATACCGACCTAATTTCACTGCAGATTCTGTATACTTGAAGTGAAGCAATATATCTTTCAATAGCAGAAAATCTAAAGAATTAAAACTTAATATATATATTGATTCTTAATATATTATTTAATATATATTAATTCTCAATATATATATCCAGGCGCAGTGATATACGATGGGAAGTCATAATGTCGGTTGAGAAAGTGGAGGCTCGCGCTATGATAGGGTTCCTGCATTTTCAAGTCTGCCAGGGAGACCCACGACCAGATGACCGCTATGTATAAGGAAGGTGTACCATCACATGACACAGTGATCAGGTGGAAGAGACGCTTTCATTGTATACAGACAAACCTCGAAAATGAACCCCGAAGTGGAAGACCATCTCTCGCTGGGGAACAGGTGGAAAGCTTTGATCCTATCCGGTAGGTGCATAACTATCGAAGCTATTGTTTATGAGGTCTGCATTAGCCATGGGTCGGTTTTCAACACCATCCATGACGAGTTACACACTGTAAAGGTCGGTGCGCGTTGGGTGCCAAGATTGTTGACACCAGTTCAAAAGCATCAACGGATGGATGTGCCAAAGAAACTTTTGCAGTTGTGTCAAGACGAAAAGGTGGAATTTTTTGATCACATGATCACGATGGCTGAATGGTGGGTCTATCATTATGACCCTGAAAGAAAGGAAATGAGCAAGCGGTGGAAACATGCAGGCTCGCCGCCACCAAAGAGGGCCAAATCCAAGCCGTCGTCATGAAAGGTGATGTTGAGTGTGTTCTGGGATCGGTGGGGTGTCATCATTATCGACTACGCGCAAAAGGGCGTCGCTATCACTGGCGAGTACTACTGGAATCTCCTGTGAAAATTACTGGAGGAAATCAAGAAAAAGCGACGTGGAATGCTGGGTAAAGTTGTGCGACTTCTCCACGACAACGCACCGGCTCATGCTATGACGACAATTGCTGTCAGTTTGGGATATGAAATTCTCCCCCATTCACGACATTCACCAGACCTGGCACCGAGCGACTTCTTCCTCTTTCCACGGCTAAAGAAGCCACTTCGTGATAAGCGATTCCAAGACTATGATGACGTCATTTTTACACTGACAATCTTCCTAAACAGTCAAAATGAGACCTTCTATGATGAAAGTATCCAGCAGCTAATGCATCGTCGAGGAAAATTTGTGGCCTTGCAAGGGGCATATGTAGAGAAGGACTATTATTATTATTATTATTATTATTGTTATTATTGGAGGGGTGGGTTTCCCCATGCACCGCACCAGTGGTCTATTGTACGTCCCCTCTGTGATATTCTACCAGTCTCTATACCCTACCGATACTGGTGCGTGCCATCAGTCCCGACTCAGCCAGCGAGTTCGGCCTCTACTGGCTCAGCGGTATCTCTCGATGCTTCCCCCATCTATCAGAGGCGTTAGAGACTACTGTTGGGCGGGAAATGTCCGATCAATTTGGCTCAGTGGTCCCCTTGGGACATGAGGTTCTTTTACGTGCCGTAAAGCTACGACACGGGACCCACGGCTTAAAGTCCCTCCCGGAGGACTTGTTCCTTGAATTTTTCCGCCCTTAAAAATTCGACGACCTCCGCCGGGTTTGAACCCGCGTACCTTGAGTCATGAGGTGGGAACGTTGCCCCTAGACTACGGAGGCCGCTTAGAGGACTAACTCACATGCAATTTCTTGCACTTGTTTCTGTTTCTTCTGGGTGATAATTAAAACTTTATGACTTCCCCACGTATTTCATGTTACGAAAGTACAACTGATTATCACTAGATATTTGGGAAACCGAACGTTTGTTCTGTATAACATCTCCGTTCAGTTTCTGACCCCAGGGACTGTACATGCGCAGTGTTTCATTGAAATGATGTCTTGACATGAAACAGAATTTAATAAATAGAAGATTTGTGGCCTTCATTTTCAGTAAGAAACTCTCATTTATTTGAGACTCCCAAGTGTGGCTCTATACTAACTGCACATTTTTGCGGCTCTTGATAAATTTCGCCCCTTTATCTGGGCCTCACTAGCTTCTGATCTCCATCCCAGATCTGCCCTTCCTTTAGCCAGACAAACGAGCGTTGCAGATGGCCAATTTGCCACTTTATAAACTTAAGTAATATATGCATGTCGGTACAGACATCATTTCATTGATGAACTCTCGGTTTTCCTTTATTAAAAGTATCAGTATGATAGCCATGTCAGCTTGCTGAGTGAGCACATTCGTCATACAGGGTGATTTCAAATTACTGTCGGGACTTCCCTGGCCTATAACTTTAACATCGAAAGAAATAGAGTAAAACTGCTGACGAAATATCAAAACGTAACTAAAATAGTTTCATCTTTAGAACAGCACTACAGACTTATAAAACCTTCAACATGCACGCTTTTCCGGGAATATAAGATGTTCTAGCAGTATTCAAATTCCCTCCAAATGCTCTCCAGGATTTGCGGTGTAACTGTTTCGATTGCAGCAATAATTCTCAGCTTAAGCTCATCTTGGGAGGTCACAGGGATATTGTAAATAATATCCTTAACGTTTCTCTACAGGAAAGTAATTTTCATCGGCTTCGGCGTTTGATAAAATATCTTCGGCAAATTGAAAGCGGTGGGGTCTACCGTGCACAATGTGCACTTTGAAGGCATGTAGGTGAAGACGGTTATGAACAATCCTTCAGACAGTCATTTATGGTATACCTAACTGCAAAGAAGCTCGTCTAATTGTTTTCTGAAAGCTTAAAGAGAACGCTTCCTGGATCCGATCAACATCTTCCTTCTAAGTGCTTGGCCTTCCCGCTCCTTTTCAGTGCAGAACACTACCAGTCTCTGAAATTGCTTTAACCAAAGTCGGATAGCATTGTCTGAAGGTGGAACGTTTCAATATTAAGTCCTGTGACGACGTTGTGTTTTGTTAACGGACTTTCTTTCGAAAAAAACATAGTTTGCACATTACTTCTTGAATAGTCGCCATTTTGATGTATGACGTCATATTCTCCCATACATTAACGTGGCGAGCGCAGTGTTACAAAATAAAACGTTTTGAGTGACATCTTCACATACCATGAGCAATGTTATTTTATATCTTTCTATTTGAAAATTATAGGCCACGGAAACCACGACAATAATTTAGAATCACTCTGTATAACCAAGCGATGTTTTGAGGTAAGTGTTAATACTTATCTATGAATGTTTTTGGAGAACAAACGAAGAAGTTGATAATCGGCAGTCCATTTTACTTTTGCACACAAAAGTCCTATGGTAACATTGCAGACACTTTAGCAGAAATAAAAGTGGCATTAAATTGCAAGTGACAGTGGTCAATCCAGAGGCATGGAAAATTTGGTTTCCAGTTGTATACGTCCATGTTAACATCTTAGGCACATACTCTCAAGCATTTAAGTTTCCCTATCGGTGGCTCTAAAGGATGATCAGTCCCTTCTAAATAGTGAAGATTGTTACCAGCATGAATGGTGACTAACGCAGTACACTTCATCCAGTATACGCCAGAGCAACAGTCACGAGTACATAATTTAACTGTTAAAGTGACACTAGATTTATTTTTTTTTGTAATTCTGAGCCGTAAAAATAGAATGGTAAACCAGTTACGAGTGAACTTACTCCTTGTTTTCCCGGGTCTGGTCTAGTGGGACTTGTGGTGCACAAAGTGGCGCTGGGGCAGGTTTTCTCCTAGTATTTCGGTTTCCTCTGCCAATCTTCATTCCACCAATTGCTCCACAATCACCCTCACCTATCATCTGGGGCTGGTACAATAGGCCAGAAGTGGCCTCATTACAAGGGACTTAGTTCCACCCCACTAGCAATAAAAAAAATAATATTCCTTGTTTCATTCAATCAGTAAAATTTTTTGAGTAACTAGCGGATGTTTCTAGTGTCACCAAAGCTACATGAGCTTGGATAAATAGTACAAAAGATAACGTTTTCCTTGTGCTCAACGAATTAAACACTACGGAATGAATGCGTATGGGGGAATGGATGTATAGATCCATATTTTCTTGGCCTTGGCAATAGCGGGAAGTGAGTGGTCAGCTTCACGCCCCAGCCGTTTTATCCCCGGAGAAAGAGCCCCCGTCACCCATTGGATAGGAGTCTGGGTGGACCCCAGGGCCGGTCTGGACGATTTGGGGAAGAGAAAATTCTTGACCCTACCGACACTCGAACTCCGACCCCTCAGTCGTCCAGCCCGTAGCCAGTCAAATAATACAAATGTACCCTGAAATGTGATTGAACTCAGATTTCTGCTTCTGTTGTCCATGGTGGATGCGGGCTGTAAATAACACAGAATATGTTTCTGACACATCCTGTTAGGGATCACAAACGTGACGTCATCTGCTGCACTTGCGCACTCATAAAGCTTCCTGCAGTGAAACGTTAACGAGCGCTATGAATGAATATTCGATATTCTTTCTGTGCAACCATGTTTTCGAACATGAAACTTTAATGAGTTTAATAATGCATCCGAAGGTGACTGTTTGTGGTGATGATTTAAATTTATGGCGCATATGTGTTCGTACTTCGTCTGTGTGAGAGAAAAATTACCACTAATTTCGCGTTTGTGTAAAAGTATTTACGTCGACTAATAAAAGGTTAAGTTGTATGTTATCAGTTTCTACGACAGAACATCTCAACGCAAATCCTGACACGTTTGACTTGTACGTAGGAAATTCCCAGTTCGAATCAAGCCAAGAAGCCGAGAGCCCTACCTGATAACCCGAGACTCCTTCGTCAAAACCAGAAATATCTTATTTTTGGAAGACAGTTGTATTTAATAAGAAACTAACACTACCTTCAAATATGCCACGACTGTTTCCTGTTCGTTATTTTCCGCTTCACATTTTCAAACCTCATGTCTCTAAAATAAGTTATTGTTTTTCTTACTTTATTGTACAAGTGAAGACAGTTTCACTACCTCGTCATGTCCCTTCGGCTCTTCTTCCTAACAAAGTTTGAACCATATGATGGAGGTTTCAATATTCACACGAAACACCAGATAAAATTATAGCTTTTTTCTTATTTTTATCCGTAAATTCTTTGGGAGACGGCAAGTACATTGGTCTACTTTCTCTGTTTCTTTCTCTCTTACTCTAGAGCTCTTTGGATGGTAGCAACTTTTTCACTTCCTTAATCCTACACACAGTCGGTAGGACTCCTTGGACGGGGGATCAGCCTTCGCAAGGCCGTTGCCTACTCACAGAACAACACAAACCCAGAATAAGTGCACAGAGACAGCCATGACTCGAGTGGGATTCAAACCCACGATCCTAGAGTTCGAGCGGGGGAAGACGCTTCATACCTTAGACCGTGTGGCCACTGTGATCAGTTAATCTAGTTTAGATTTTGTAATTACCGTTTCCTGGAGAGCCAACAGTGTGTACAAATTTGTAGAAACAGGACACGCCAATATGAGTGAAGACGTTAGTACAGCAGATAACACTCTTAAGTGACATAATTTCGCCCTACATCTGTATGTTGGTGACGTGTATGCTGCTGAGTTTGGAATAACTGTCATGAAGGAGTGAGGGAGGGATTCGTGGTCGTGTCGGCAGTTGAATGTGGGAATTAGAGGTTCACTAATTGATGCTGTAAGTGGATTAGTGCAAGCTCCTCTGTCCTCAGATATAGCCATCTCTTGCCATCGTGTGTTGCAGTGTGTGTGGATAATTGTGTCTTCGCACCTGCCTGCCGCAAAGTCCGGTTTCGTCCCTCGGTGTAGTTTTGCTGTATATGTTACTGAGAAGCAAAAGAGAGTGACTGGTAAAGTTAGGTGGTTCGAAGCCAGACTGCAGAACCTGAATGTAATCAGAATCACTATATGCTATCCAAAACTGGTGCTAGTTTTCATATCGTCAGTAGAAACGCAACGTTACTGGTTTCCAGTTGGTGTTATATCAGCGTCCGCGGCTAGAAGTTCTGAGATTAGAAGAACAAATTTTAGGTAGTAGCATTTAATCAACACCGCGTTCTTAGGTATAGAAGTCCTGAGGTTTTCATAATGGATGACCAAAGAGTGTCATAAAATAATTTCTGTCTATTTCCTCTCTCAAGGTACTTGAATAATTATTCATAAACATCTTACCGCATCTGAGTGGACGATCTTCAATTTGCGCACTTGGTTCATCATCGTTATGTGACCAAGTTACGATAGGTTTTCTCTCCTACCTCTCCAGTGACTAATAACGCGGATTCTGGATTGGATGAACGGGTTTATTTACTCCTCATACGCACTACAGTAATTACACATACTTATAGCGCTATCGGTATATAGCTAAACTTTTTAATTCACTGTTATAAACAGTCGTTTCCTGGTAAGGGAATTAAAACAGTTTCACTGTGACCAAAACTTCTAATTACACTCTGAGTTTTCACAGGCTGACTTCTAAATCTTCTGCAATTCTTCTGATGCTCGCAGTTCCTACTTCCGGTTTGCTCTCGCTTTAGTCTGATCTCTACGCCACTGTCGGTTCAGTCCTCTCAACTGCTCTGTGATCTTATATCCCCTCGGCACAGAAAACACAGCTTGGTACTACTGCGCAACGCACACCACCTATATTGTTGCTTATTGGTACGTGTTTATCGAGCTGTTGCCTACAAATATTTTGATCGTCTTATCTCATTCGGTGCTTTATAAGCGCTGCAATAAAATGGTGTACTTAACCTAGGAACTAACAGTTATCCAGTTAAAATGACGAGACTTGATTGAATTATTTTCAAGATTGAAAGCATCCTTTGCACTTTTTACGGTAAACTTTCTAAGTTTACGTAGCGGAGTTTTTCTTGAAAGAATCTTACACAGTATTTTTTATTGCTAGTGGGGTGGGACTAAGTCCCTTGTACTGAGGCCACTTCTGGCCTATTGTACCAGCCCCAGATGATAGGTGAGGGTGATTGTGGAGCAATTGGAAACCGAAGTACTCAGAGAAAACCTGCCCCAGCGCCACTTTGTGCACCACAAGTCCCACTTGACCAGACCCGGGATCGAACCCTGACCACCGCGGTGGTAAGCCAGCGACTAACCGCTTGAGCTATGGCGCGGCCTTGTTACTCAGTGACTCATGCAGGTAGAAACTGTTTTTTTTTCCCCTTGGCACTACAGCCCCAGTGGGCCTAGGACTACCTCCATGAACTCCGTTCACTTCGGTTTTTCTCGATCTTACACATATGGTAGGACTCCTTGGGCGAGTGATCAGCTCGTCGCAAGGCCTCTACCTGTAGACAAACACAGAAAAAAGCACACAAACATCCATGCCCTGAGTGGTATTCGAACCCACGATCCCGGCTTCCGAGCGAGCGAAGACAGTGCATGCCTTAGACCGCTCGGGTACCGTGACCGGCAGAAACTGTGTACCTCTTACAAAACCAATGTTTACGACAGCCAACCACTCGTCCCTATCCTGAGCCAACTTAATTTACTTCTCACAGTATCGTCCTTCCATTTAAAGATACATATTAATTTTTATTCCCATCTACGTGTAGGTCTTCAAATTTACTGTTTCCTTCAGGTATGATGAAGGAGCCTGTATATGCATGTCTCATATATACATTTCCCAACCCCAACTAGTAGTGAAGATTTACTGGTAGGATGTTCAGTGACACTCTCTTAACCACAGAATTTGTATAGCGTCGAGTAACATGGAAATAGATCCACGAACGATGCTTACAGCTGCGAAATATAATGGTTCTTTCCTACATGAAATAATCTTCTTGTTTTCACCTTGGGGCCGAGAAAAACTCGAAAAGCTGTAGTCAGAAGAGCCGGTTATTTTCTGGGATTTAACCCAAGTGAATTTGAATATAAAATTAAATCCAAGTCACTGAACAATCTTCTTCGGTGAGCCCAGTTTCGAGTTTGCTTGTATTGAAGCATGTAGATCTTTTTATTCCGAAAGAGAACCATATTGAGGGACGAAACAGCAGTGTCCTCTTGATACCGGTCACATTTGATTGCAGATAACTGTGGACATACGAATGCGGGATTAACTGTGAAACATACCACATATTAAAAGCATATTTGACGGCACTGGCTAAAGGTTCGGCCACACAGAGCGCTACGTACGCTATGTTCGCTATACGAACAGAAAAATATCTCCCTTTATTGTCAATGTTACTGGCCACACAGACTTCCGTACGCTACGTACGCTGTGTTCCCTATGTTAGCTGCGTCGCAGAGTGTACACAGCGTACGTAGCGTACGTAGCGAACATAACGTAGCGCTCTGTGTGGCCGAACCTTACAGCGTTGAAGTCGCTTTAGTTTGAGTGGATACGTAATGCGGCCAGCAATCTAATTTCTGCAGCAACCGTAATCACTCATCGATGCTCTAGCCTAAATAACGAGGTAACTTCAAAAACTGACGGATAATGCAAACAGGCGTATCCGGTATATTGTGTCATTTTATCCTTCAAAGCTGAGTGGTAACTACAGGCCCACTGTATTAACATAAAAAATTTGTATTTTGCGCACGAAATACATTTGTGGGTTTCTGAAATTCTCAGAACTGTCAAAAATATTTCCCCAAACAGTACTCAGCAGCTAGATTTTGCCATCTGTATTTTCATTGAGATTGAAGTTTTGATTTTCGATATCATTTAAATTAACATAAATTGTCTTATGAACTGCAATTCAGAAAATTAATTATGAATATGTTGTCTTCAGTCGCAAAGAATGCCTCAAGAGGTAACTTGTATTTTATTCTGAATGTCGCAGATATCCTTGCTGAGTTTTTCTTTGTTTTCTTCAATTCCTCCATACAAATCAGCATGTCAGAGTAACTTAAACCATTTCATTTCATATCCTTTCCAGTTATTTACTAATCCTACTGCACGACGGTATATACAGTGCGTACAATCAAGTGCGCGCCGCGGCTGCAATTTGCCGTGAGGCATACCAACGCAGAACGGATGCACCCCCGGGGCGCAGGTGGTGACCACCCCACGCGCTNTTCACCCATCGTCTGGTATGTAAAAGACAAAAAGACAAAAAAACCACGACGTTTCGGAGACTGGATCTGTCTCCGTCTTCAGGTGGATAGGGAAGGATAAACCTACTCAGTTGGGCCCCTTAGAAAGAGCTAGTCTCAATCACTGGACCCTATCCCTATCCACCTGAAGACGGAGACAGATCCAATCTCCGAAACGTCGTGTTTTTTTTGTTGTCTTTTTGTCTTTCACATACCAGACGATGAGTGAAGTCCAAAATAAGCAAAAAGAAGGACAAATGACCAGTTCAAATAACCGTGGGATCGAAACGGGCCAAAGGTCCCAATCTTTTTTGCCGCTGGTGGTGGTGAGGATGAGTGCCGCTCTCGGAAACTAAGACCGTGAGGTATATTTTATGATGTGAAGGAGCGAGATCCGAATGGAAGACGCACTGTTCGGCTTGTCAAAGGGGACTGGCCAATCTCAAACCCTCTGCGTGCGTAGGCCAATTCCGGTAGTGCATCCATGCCTCTAACGGGATATGAATGCAGCCTTCGAGTAGTAGATTTCTGAGAACAATAAATCGCACTGCTGCATTTATATTGATTAAAGCTGTATATCAGAGAGATCATTTAGATTATAGTCTCTCACGTGATTATTTATTTAATTACGTTTTCAATACCTGAGACTACAAGCGTTTTAATTTAGGACAACTAGTTAATATAGTGCCGTGACATAACTGAGGTGGTTAGTTGCCTGCTTCCCAATGTGGCGGCCCGGGTTCGAGCCAGTTTCGGGTCATATGGGATTTATGGTGTACAAAATGGCAACGGGGCAGGTTTTCTCGGAGTACTTCGGTTTCCTTTGCCAATTCCCCTTCTACCGATTGCTTCACAATCATCATCATCATCATCTATCTTATGGGGCTGGTACCATAAATCAAATAGTGGCCGCAGTACCAAGTGGACTCAGTCTCACCGCATGACAAAACATAATAATTAATAGTGTACAGGGACATACATAGAAGCAGAAGGACTAGATGACAATCTGATTTGGCTGGAGGAACTAACCATGGGAAATCTCAACCGCATTAGGCAGCCTGAGATGTGAACCTGGGTCACTTGAATTTGAAGCATGAGTGATACTCAATCAAAAGTGACATTCGGTTCATGAGCTCAAGTGAATGTTATTTATAGGCGTATATTTCCTTCGTCTCTACCGCACGGTTGCTGGTCTAGTATACAGGACTGTAGTTCCCAGCTCCTTCCCAATTCCCCATTCTTAAGAAAGCTGTAATCCTATAGTGCCTCTAATACGGTGGTGCTGCTTGCCGTCCTACTGCCCGCGCTGCCTTAAGCTGCTTAAAAATCCTCGGTCGCATGTTCCAGTCTTGCTGTGGGCATTGAAGTTTCTTTTTCGCCTCTTTCTGTGTCATTGTGTTGTCTTGTGAATGAAGGCGTCTCACGAAGGACGATCTGAGAGCCTGTGCGCATGTCACTAGGATTCATGCAACCTCTACACGACTCCAATGCTAGAACCGGGCCGCAGTGACAAATAAGGGGAGCAGAGATTGAAACAAGAACAGAATTCTCTGAATTGTAACTAGACAGATTATACTTAATGTCTTTTCCAGCAAACAATGCAGTGGGGTTGCGCAGTACAATTGTTACAATCCTTTGAGTAGAATCAGGGACACATTTGTCTGAACGTAAGTGCCAGCACACTCTTTCACAGAAACTGCATGATTAGTTAAGGTCTGCTACCAGTTCCTGCGATCACTAAAGAATAAGTCTGGCTCGCTCTCCAGAGTTCTCAAGTATTCTACGAATTATCCGGTTTCTCTTTTGTCAACATCTTTTTAATTAGTTGGGCAAAAGTTTTTGCAGACATTTGGAAACATTTTTATTACGTACGGGAATAAGAATTGAATCGTTGAAGAAAAGTTTTAGTAAAGTCCTGTTGAACTCGTTGAACTCACTGAGACTATAGGAAGACATTATGCCGGAGGTTGAAAAGCGAATTCTACTTGAGAAACATTTCTTGTAGTGAAAATACTCGCATATGAACCTAACATTTTTAAGGGGCTGCGCCATAACTTAAACGGTTAGTACCTGGCTTCCCACCACGGCTGCCCGGGTTCGATCCCGGGTCTGGTCAAGTGGGATTTGTGGTGGACAAAGTGGCGCTGGGCCGGTCACGGTAGCCGAGCGGTCTAAGGCATGTACTGTCTTCGCTCGCTTGGAAACCGGGATCGTGGGTTCGAATCCCACTCAAGGCATGGATGTTTAGTTTGTGTGTGTGAGTTTTTCTGTGTTTGTGTACAGGTAGAGGCCTTGCGACGACCTGATCACCCGCCCAAGGAGTCCTACCGAACGTGTAAGATCTAGAAAAACCGAAGTGGACGGAGAAGTTCATGGAGGTAGGCCTAGGCCCACTGGGGCTGTAGTGCCAAGGAAAAAAAAAAAGTGGCGCTGGAGCAGGTTTTCTCCGAGTACTTCGGTTTCCCCTGCCAATCTTCATTCCACCAATTGCTCCACCTTCGCCCTCACCGCTCATCTGGGGCTGGTAAAATTGGCCAGAAGTGGCCGCAGTACAAGGGACTTAGTCCCACCCCACTAGCAATAAAAAAAATATAACATTTTTAAGAGAAGAGAACCTATTGCCTTTATTTAAGAAAAAGAAGCAGTATCTAACAGTGGTGGAGCCGGGGTAGCGCAGTCGGTATAGCGACTGCCTGGACGATTGAGGGGTCGGAGTTCGGGTCCCGGTAGGGTCAGAATTATCTCTTCTCAACACCGTCCAGATCGGCTCTGGAGTCCACCCAGACTCTTATCCAATGGACACTGAGTGCTCTTTCCACCGGGGGAAAAGCAGCAGGGTCGTGAAGCTGACCACTCACCTCAGCTACTGCCGAGGTCAAGAAAATGTGGATCTATACATCCACACCTCATACGCTTTTATGGCGTAGTGCTTGATTAGTTTGACACAGGGACAACTTTACCTTTTTACGTAACAATTGTTGTCTAAGTATAAACTAACAATATTTGCTTAGAAATAAACATTAATGAGCATGAATTTTGTACATTAAGGATTGTTTTCGAGGCTACTACGCTAGAACTTCACCAGATTTGTAACTCAGAACAGTTGCTTCTAACTTATACGTTAATAAACGCGTACTGCATATATAAAGAGTGTAGTTGGTAAAACTGCTAATTAGGTCACTGAAATGAATTCAACTTTCCAATATCCTTCAAAGGAGAAAGAGATGGGTGGAGTATGTAGCAGACATGGGAAAATGAGAAATTTAACCCAAAGACTATAAAACAGACACAGGCATGGATTATAAAGAAAAAGGTTGTGAGGATGTGAATTTTGTTCCACTTTGTTAAGAGAAGCTTTCCAACTGGCTTTTATAAACGTGGTATGGAGCCCTTCAAATTATATACAAAAGGAGAATTCTTGATTAGCTGAATAAGGTAAATACAAACTTCTCAAGGAAGACGCTGCTCCTTGTAGCTATAAAATACAGCACAAAGAAAATAGCAATTCCCTGTGCTTTTAACACGCCGAAGTGTCTAGCTGAGCTTATGGCTTTGAAACACCAATGAAATGATTTGCAACGCAGCTATCTTGAAATGTGTGTTGTAGTAGTAGTTATACTGTTTCGTGCTGCAATTCATAAATTACAGCATAGATCGGTGCTTGGCGTTGTATGACTATTTGGCATGCATGCTTTTCTACTTTCAGTAGGCCTGTCAATTAAATGTCCAGAAATTTCTCTGGAAAATAAAGTTTTGGTTCTTTCCACATTAACAATACATAGCGATAGAATATGAAGAAGTGGCTTGAATTTCTAATTCGTATATCTTGCTGTCTGTCCACCAAAATGCAGGACAAAATCGTGACATAAAGATAGCTAACAGACCTTTTGAAAATGTGGCGTAGTTCAGATATTTTGGAACGATAGTAAAAAATCAAAATTTGATTCAGGAGGAAATTAAGTGGAGATGAACTCTAGCAATGCTTGCTATCATGCAGTCCAGAAATTTTTATCTTCTCATCTGTTGTGTAGAAAGGTGCACTTAAAATATAGGATACTATAGTTTTGCCTGTGGTTCTGTATGGGTTTGAAACTTGATCTTTGACATTAAGGGACGAACATAGATTTGAGGCTGTTTGAGAACAGGGTGGACCGAGTGTACAATGAGAAGCTTCATATCATGTACTCTTGGCCAAGTACCTGTAATTAGAATGATCAAGTAAAGGAGCATGAGATGGGCAGGACACGAATGCGGTAGAAGAGCAATGCATATAGGATATTGGTGGGAAAGTCAGAAAGGAAAAGACCACTGGGAAGATCAAAAGGTAGGTGAATGAATGATATTAAAATGGATCTTAGATAGGATGGGGTGATATGATATGGGCTGGTTCAGTCTGGCTCAGGGTAGGAACCAGTGTTGGGTTCGTGTGAACACGGTAACGAATCTTTGGGTTCTATAAAATGTTGGGAAGTTTCTGTGTAGCAATTCCTCAAGAAGGGCTCAGCTCCAAGAAATTGGTTACTTACAGTGTAAAATCTTCATCTTCTTCACTGGCGTCACAACCTTATGTGGGTCTTGGCCTCATCCATGGTTTCCTAAGAGTAGGTTTTGTGGTTGTTGGTTCCATGTCAAACCCCCAACATGCAGGACCAGGGACTACGTTTCCTCTGGCCTCTACCTTTGACCTCTCTGGCACGGATGGATCTATCAGGAGTTTACGCTCCCGCCAGCATAGCTCTCAGGATCATTGGGGCACACGAAGCTCCTCTCCACGTTAAGGAGGTAGCCCTTGAAGCTGTACACTTACTTACTCATGGAGTTGAGCCCTTCTTGAGGAAATGCTAAATTTGCAGCTACGCAAAATTTCCCAGCATTTTATGGAACCCGAAAGCTCATAACCGTGTTCACAAGAGTCCTCTACTGATCCGTATCCTGAGCCAGTTCAATCCAATCCATAACATCCCATCCTATCTTTCTAAGATCTATTTTAATATTGTCCACCCACCTACGCCTTGGTCTTCCCAGTGATCTCTTTCCTTCTGGCTTTCCCACCAATATCCTATATGCATTCCTTTTCTCCCCCATTCGTGCTACATGCCCTGCCCACCTCATCCTCCTTGACTTAATCATTCTAATTATACTTGGAGAAGAGTACAAGTTATGAAGCTCCTTATTATGCAGTTTTCTCCAACCTCCTATCACTTCATCGCTCTTCGGTCAATATATTCAATTCAATTCTTTATTATTTATGTGCCGAGTCAACAGCCGCAAGGCCAATTACAGACAGAGCACAGTGCAGATGAAAGTAATTACATTATAGACAAACACATTATAAGTCAAATACAAATTACAGGTAAGTACTTGGAAGAAACAATATTGAAGGGAAGTAAACAATCAAACAAATAAATGATAATTGTAACAGTAGTAATAATTTCATTATCATTAAACTAAGTGTTATTAAGAATTGAGTAATGAAACATAAATATTTAATTAAGAAATGAATAGTATAGATTTTCAGAGGATGATAATAATAATTCATTTTGTTTTATTGGACATGCAATATTATTAATGTTAATAGTATTTTGGTTAAGAGTAAGAAGTATTATTCCGTCACTCTATTCGTATCCACTGTTATACAGGTCTCTATAAAGTCTTATAACTGTACTGTAACCTGCTTCCACTAGCATATTTGTTACACTATTCCCCTCCTTCCCTTATGTAGGTTCACGAGTCAGACTAGAATTATACGAAAGTTAAACCGGATTTCATTCGTTCAATATTCTTGCTTATCTTTGTTTCACTGAGTAGAAATACGTTCGTAGTTACATATATATTATGTATCAGTACATATGAAAATAACTGGAATCTCATGTCTTGTATTCTGGCTGTGACGAGATACAAACCCCGCAGGCAATTTAAGACTAGCAAAATCACTTCAAATAAAGTAATGTAACCGAGTTCTTGCTTGAACAGCTCCCGTACTCTTTCCACACAACAAGATTAGTAAATATACTTCTCCATTTCCCGACATGTGACCTGATAAGAGAAAGAATACTGAAGGCATTGGCTAAGAAGTTACTTGCAATAATTGAACTTTGTGTTACTCACTTTATTACAAAGATGTTTGAATATCACAAGACCCTTATATTTTCATATTCAAAATATTCAGTGAAATATGCATTGTATACATGTACGAGTATCCATGTATCTTACCGACTTCTTTCCAAAAACATAAATAATAATTGCATGTAAAATAATTCTGATTTGTAATTTTTGGAACGAGAAGGAAAACAAACTTTGCTGCTGTCTGAAAATAAACCTAGGTCTCCTCAAACCATTATTTTCTCCCCATTCGTTATAATTTCCGATGTATTAATGACAGATAGATGAACTCCGCTGCTGAAAAACCCGTTATGTAATCCAGTAACGGCCGGTCACAGTAGCCGAGCGGTCTAAGGCATGCACTGTCTTCGCTCGCTCGGAAGCCGGGATCGTGGGTTCGAATCCCACTCAGGGCATGGATGTTTGTGTGCGTCTTTCTGTGTTTGTCTACAGGTAGAGGCCTTGCGACGAGCTGATCACTCGCCCAAGGAGTCCTACTCTATGTGTAAGATCCCGAAGTGAACGGAGAAGGTCATGGAGGTAGGCCTAGGCCCACTGGGGCTGTAGTGCCAAGAAAAAAAAATCCAGTCACGAAAACCCCTGAATAACTATCAGAGGATTTGTACCATTGATGGACTTCATGATCTGACAGCGGTCGTTAGTAAGTGTACTGTCTTCTGTAATGTAACGGCGCGTAGTTAGTTAGAAGTCAGCAGAAGTTTCGGAGTTATATACCGCCTCCATCATCAGGATCGAATAAACTTACCACTTTCTTTCACGTTGGAATCTTGCAGGGCTTATTCGACCCTGATAATGGAAGCGATATATTCCTCTGTAACGTCGTTTGATTCTCAACCGAATACAACACGTTATATCTTGTACATAAAGCATCATTAAAAGTGAAATTCAGGGAAGATAATCAAGTCTTGTTAACACATTCCATTAGGTTGCCTCTCGGTCACGTACATATGTAGGATTCAGATAGCATAAATAATTATGTTGCAGTGGTGTACGTGACCTAATGAACCTCTGTGAGAATCTTCAGGCACTGTGAATACCGTGGATGAGTCTCATTATTGCGTCACCTCACAGATGCAGGAGACATACGTCACCCTTCGTTAGAACACGCCACGCGGAACGTTGAACAGCTGTTGCTGTCACCATTCAAACTTCGCTTCATTTCTAATAGACGATAGACGGATGACTTACGGCATGTTCCGTTACTGTGCGCTGTGCCAATTCATTGAATCGCACTGAAAATAATTAGACAGGTGCATGCTGCAGTGCTGTTCTGCTTTTTTTACGTTAAAGATGTGCAGGTAGGCAGAAGGATCTCCACTTGGGAGTGTATGTAGTTGTTGGAATAGTTACGGCTGTCCATGTTTCGCTCAGTGTAGAAATTGTGTCACTAACTTTTCGAAAGGGCGCGCCATAGCTCAAGCGATAAGTCGGTGGCTTCCCACCGCGGCGACCCGGGTCTGGTTAAGTGGAATTTGTGGTGAACGAAGTGGCGCTGGGGTAGGTTTTCTCAGAGTACCTCGGTTTCTCCTGCCAATCTTCATTCAACCAAATTCTCTATCATCATAATCACCTGGGGCAGGTATAATAGGCCAATCAGTGGCCGCCGTGCCGAGTGGACCCAACTGGACTCCATCCCCAACTATGTGAATTAAAAAAAAGAACTTTTAAAAAAATCGCTTTGCCTCCCTTTTCGGACATTTCAATGCACAAGTAGCTCGAAAGAAAAATTACTTACTTTAAATGTTAGATAACAGTTGTTAAGACGGGCTTGAGAGTCTTTTGGGATGAAGCTAAATAAATAAAAATGACGTCGGAATTAATTCATTCAGATACGGTACTGTAAACTCTATTTCGTTTTCCTGAAGTATGAAACACGAATTAAACTGGACCTGATGTGAGACGCAATATACCTTCTTAGATACGAGGGTCATACTGAAAGTCATGAGCAACAATTTTTTGTAAAGTAACATGCTTTATTATTGACAAACGAAATGCACCACCTGAATCTACAGACCTTTCTTTATTTTTCCACATAATCGCCACTTCTTTTTACACATTTCGCCCAGCGTTCTGGGAGTATGAAAATTCCCCTTCTGGAAAATTCCGTTCCAGCCATCCGAAGACACTGACGCACTGCTTTCTGAATTGTCTCCCTTGTCTCAAAACGTAGTCCATGCAGCTGATCCTTCACAAATCCGAAAAGATGGCAGTCAGAGGGTGCCAGATTAGGGCTATAGGAGGGGGGTGGCAGAACTTTCCACCACATTTTTGCAATTGCTTCCAATGTGATACGAGCGGCATGGGGGCGAGCGTTGTCATGCAGGATGATGATGTCTCGTCCCGGACGTTTATGGCGAAATGCACGACGGAGCTTGTGTAGCGTCTGGACATAACGAGCAGCATTGATGGTCTGCCCAGGTTCCAGGAGTTCGGCCAGAATAAACCCCTCTGCATCCCAGAAGACTGAGCCCATCACCTTCGCAGCTGATGGCACTATCTTTGCCTTCTTTTTTGTTGGAGAATGCAAATGTGCCATTCCATACTCTGTCGTTTCATTTCAGGCTCAAAATGGTGAAACCAGCTTTCGTCACTTGTCACAATACAGAGCAAAAAATCATCGCCTTCGTGTCGATATCTCTGCAGCAGTTCTGAGGTGAAGGCTTTTCGCTAACCTTTTTAGTCTTCGGTCAATAACCGCGGGACCCGACGAGCACAAACTTTCCTATAGCCTAAGCTTTCAGTCATCTCCTGTACTGCACTGTGCCCTATTCCAAGTTTTCAGTCTATTGTGTCCACAGTCACACGCCTGTCATCTTGAATGATCTCATCCACTCTTTCCTTGTTGCGTTCAGTTGAGGCTGTTCGAGGACGACCGCTCCAAGACTCAATTTCGATGCTGGTGTTCCCATCTTTAAAATTTTTCACCCATCTTCGAACACTGCTCGCACCCATGCACACACTTCCATAAGCACGCTGAAGTCGCTGGTGAATTTCTGCAGCTGGTGTTTCCTCTTTCACAAGAAATTCGATGACAGCACGCTGGCGAAACGACATATCGTTGTCGGCCATATTGTAGGAGTGATACTGGTCACATGACGCAAGCTATTGACGTCACAAGACACTCAAGGTTAACACAACAGCTGGTTACACCTACCACCATACTCTCTTTCTTCTGCTGTTCCCAGGTTGCATGCAAAAAAAAGTTGCTCATGACTTTCAGTACGACCTACGTACATTTCTAGATGCATGAAATGAAGAGAGTGTACTTGCTTGCTAGTGACCCAAAGACTTGAATTTTCATTGAAGTTTTATGTTTATTGATTTGTTCGTTTTTATGTTAAAATACAGTACCTGTATTATGTGTGAGAGAGAAAAGAGCTTGTGTTTAATGTCTCTAACAACCTGGCGGTACAAACTACTTTCGTTCATATGCCGTTTCTTTCCCATCAGTTTTATAGATGCAGTGTTCCGACAGATATAAAGCCTTGTAAGATTTGAGGCTTTCACGGCGGTGACTATGAAGAAAGCAGTCTTCTGGGATTTGGCACAGTGTTGACCGTGTCTCACGGTGTTGTCGCTTGCAAATTTACTTATACTTCTTCAACCCTGAAGATGGGGGCGATACGTTCCTCCGAAACGTCGGTTAACACCACATATACACGGTGCCAAATCCCAGAAGACTGCTTTCTTCAGATATAAAGCCTTGTTTGCAAAGTATAGCTGAAGATACCAGTGTCCTTCATTCTAAATATTTTGGAATACTTAATCTGCAACATTATATCGATTTAACAACAGCTATCAGACAATTGGTTGTGAAACTTGCTACTGTGATTCTTCCTGTAATGAGAATAAGAGGTGCACATAAAAATCATAGAAGTGAAATGAAATGTCATAAAAGGTAATATAAAATAACTCACTAATATTAACAATTGCCGGTCACGGTAGCCGAGCGGTCTAAGGCATGTACTGTCTTCGCTCGCTTGGAAACCGGAATCGTGGGTTCGAATCCCACTCAGGACATGGATGTTTAGTTTGTATGTGTGCATTTTTCTGTGTTTGTATACAGGTAGAGGCCTTGCGGCGAGCTGATCACCCGCCCAAGGAGTCGTACTGAATGTGTAAGATCTAGAAAAAAAACCGAAGTGAGCGGAGAAGTTCATGGAGGTAGGCCTAGGCCCACTGGGGATGTAGTGCCAAGGAAAAATAAATATCAATTATACTAGGAGTACAAAAGTGATACTTTAATTTAATTTAAAATTCGTTATATTATATCCGTCACTATATAGGGCGTGAATTGAGTGGAAATAATATAAATATAAAAATTACTACTCTGCTGAAAACGAGGTGTTTAATGTACATTGATCTTTTTCAAGTCATTTGACAGCTAACAGGTTTAGAGCCAATAAAACGCTTCGCAACCTTTGTTAGAATGGAAATGTTGTGGCTTAATAAAACATTAAAATCAGAAACGTGGATGCAAACGTAACTACTGCAGCTGTGTGGTTTGTGGCAGTCTCTGGGAAACAATTGCGAGACGCAAAACGTGCGTAGAATATACGTTAGGGCGAAAAGCACCAAGAAGTCTTTCAGTATATTTGTTACAACGTAACAGCTTGTTCTCAGCATCAGCAAGTTCGCGCCATTTGTTTCTCATATACGGAGATTACATTCATTTTTCTTCAGCTATCACAAGTTAGTTCAGTTGGTGTCTGATTCAGAACCAAGTTCTGATATTACTTATTCCTTAAACGTATATTAGGACACATTTTACGGAGGACTGAGACATCTCAGAGCAGTTACACACTCATACACAAGCCAGCATAGTACAGATCATCACTGGCCACATCCATGCCTATACAGCAAACCGTCGTTATGACAGAACTGGATATAAAGGATTCCCGATGTAATGGACAAGATCTAGCTATGCAGAACTGCAAATTTTGAGAGATAATCAGGCACTAAGAAGTTTTTACAGTTAGAAAACTGCTTAAAATATAGAAGAATCCCAATATGTCAAACATTTCTATAATCGCATTGTGTGTTTCTAATTTTATTGCATGTATTGGCTGCGTATCTCAAGAATACCCCTTCGCTCGGTTACAGCGAACACGGCGATAACGGCAGACCTGTCCATCACCGTTACTCCATTATAACGGGGGATTTTGACTCGCGATCCAAAGCATGCGCCCGGTACACCAAACCATCACTGTAATCTACCTCATGGTGAGATTCTGCGAAGACAGAGAATTTACTGCTTGTGTCTACACAGTCTGTGAGAAATCCTCGACCAGTGTTGGTACATAAATGAGAATTTCAAGACTTCGAACCTGCATATAGGAAGAGCAGGCAACTTTTCATTTCATGCATCCTGTTGTGTTACATTATATAACTTCTGTATTAAGACTGTAACAATATAACTGTATCAAGGCCAGTGCAAAGTTTGGCTCTGCTACATGTTTCGACTATTAATAGCCATCATCAGGCAAATACGTACATGGCTAACATATACAGGGTGATTCACGAAGTTTTACCCCGGCTTATGGCACATATTCGTGGGGTTATTTCCTGCAAAATTTCCTTATAAACTTTTGATCTATTTTCAATAGTTACGGAGTAACAATAGATTTTTGAAACGCATCATTGTGAATGCAGCGCTGTGCGTCAGCGTGGGCGACCATACGTTCCAGCTATGTCAGCAGATAAGGTAGACCGGTTTGAATGTTACGCGTAGGTAGATAGGCAGAGCGGTTCATAAGCGTGCGACGCATTGTGTTGACGTGCAAGGAGACATATTTGAAAATCTTATGTAAATCCAGTCGTCTTCTAAAGCACTACAGTTTAAAGGAAACAGATTTATAGAAGGATGTGATATGCAACAATTGGTATGTTTACAGAATGGGGTGCTGAAAATAATGTAATTTTGTGACACAAAATCGATGAAAAATGTTGCACAATGCAAAATTAAGAAATTGAAAAGGAAAATTTGGTTTTAGAATGCTTCTTTCCTAAAACATTAACGATTTAAAAAATGTTTGTATTGTATTTCTAATTTGTTTTGACTGAAATTCGAAGGAAAAAATATTTTTCGCCAGTTTTCAAATTACTGTATCTCTTTAATTATGAGTTTGATACCATTAGTATATTAACATTTTTTGTTCCAAATTACCTCAGGAATGCCCTCCCTAAGTGGAGGTAAAACTTCGTGAATCACCCTGTATACACCACTGAACTGAAGTATTAATAAAATTTGATACAATAATATTAATTATATTAAAATACCTGACTTAAAAATACAGTAAATTAGATTATATAAAACAAAAGTTTTAGTATAAGGCAAGAATAAAATTCTTCGATTGGTGCTTTACATCATCGAGTCAGTCGTTGGTTTTGTGATTTTGTTTCGTTCCCATGGACAAATTGGAGTATTCTATATTTTGTGTATAAAAACTGTTATTGGAGGCTCGTGATGTAGATGTAGTAATATTAATGTTAATTCGCATTTAGTCGGTGCCTCATCTTACAAAATATTGTCCTTTCTGTAGGGAATGTAAACAACGACTCTAAGAATTTTATTCTTGTTTTATACTATAACTTTTGTTTTAAATAATCTAATTTATTATATTTTTACGTCAAGTATTTTAATATAATTAATATTATTGTATCAAATTTTATTAATACTGCAATTCAGTGGTGTATATATGTTAGCCATATATTTGCCTGATGATGGCTATTAATAGCCGAAACATGTAGCAGAGCCAAAACCAGGCACTGACCTTGATATAGTTGTGTTGTGACGGTCTTAATAAAGAAGTTATAGCAGGGAACTTGTTCAGTGGCTTGCATCACGGCGCTGTCAGTACCTAGGTCTGCATAGTGTCTAATGTTGGGATAAATCATGAATAAGAAAGGATCTGGAAGAACGGAGTCCTGGCTTAATTCAGATAAAATCTCGGCATTTACATTGAGCAGCTGAGGAAAATTAAGTAAAACCTTATTTGTTAAAACCGGTGTCCCGGCCGAGATTTGAACCGGCTATAACCAGCATACAACTCCGGAACTTTTGTGCTAAGCCATTCTGCTAGGTGAATGAGTGTAAGACTTCGTGGTTGCTCTGTGAGAAGTTCGCGTAAGCATTAAGAAAGTTGACTTACTCTGTAGTTGTTTCGACTGGCGATGCAGATTACGGTCTGAGGTGTTTGTAGCTTTTCTCAGCCTTCCGTGTAAATATTAGGGTAGTACCTCGAAGCTGACCACTACGCCTACGCCCCATAGCTACACGTCATCATATTCGGTGTTCCAGAATATTAAATTGCACCATCCTCTTCCACTGCGCTTCTTTGCCGTCTATGTGCAACTTCGGTTAATATTCTCTTGTCGTGTTCGCTTTACTGTCACTACATGTCTCGGCCCAACCGGTCACCTTCAGGTGTACAGGTTGCTGTGAAGAAGCACTCTGCTACTCACTGTAACGCTGTTCTAATTCTAGGTTATGCGTGTTAACCAGCTGTTGCTCTGCACCTGTCTGTCTTATCTGCAACATGTGATGGGTTATATTAGAGTTCCGTTTTAGGTACATATGTATATTCGGTTTCTGTGCATGTGAAGTTACTTATGGTTTTATTGCTTTATTTTGGGTTAGATGTGTAGCTGCCCTGAATGTTTTTTTTTTGGTGGGGGGAGGGTTGGCGGGAATTTGTTTTGTGGTGGTCGGCCCTCACGGTCGTTCGTGGTAGGTGTTTCTGTGATGCTGGTTGTGTTTATATCCAGGAATTTTCTTGTTGTGAAAAATAAATATAAAAACAAGGTAGGCCTAGGCAGTGTCCATCTGGCCCTCTGTAGCACATTTTTATAAACATCTTATTCTATTACAGCGGTCACCCTGCGATTCTTAATATATAATTTAACTTAAATCTGAAAGTATATTATTATTATTTTGTAAAATATAAATAAATAAAATGATATCTAGGATGCAAGTTGTGTTGTGTGCTGCCATCTGGTGTTCGTTTCCTGTATTGTTTTGAATATTGGGTTATGTGTGCCGGTGTTTGCATCACTCATTTGAAAATTATCTTTACTAATCTTATTTTTTTCCTTGGCACTACAGCCCCAGTGGGCCTAGGCCTACCTCCATGAACTTCTCCGTTCACTTCGGTTTTTCTGGATCTTACACATTCGGTAGGACTCCTTGGGCGGGTGATCAACTCGTCGCAAGGCCTCTACCTGTACACAAACACAGAGAAACGCACACAAATATCGATGCTCTGAGTGGGATTCGAACCCACGATCCCGGCTTCCGAGCGAGCGAAGACAGTGCATGTCTTAGACCGCTCAGCTACCGTGACCGGCTTTACTAGTCTTATACATGTGTTATTTTTTCCAGTGTGTTCAATTGTTTCCCTTTCCTATGTATCTTTATGGTGTCCACTGTATCTGTTATGGTTCCGTATTTGTGTCCTCTGTTTAAGATGTGGTTTGAGTATCCTGAGTTATTGTTATCACTTCTTTTTTTTTTTTTTTGCCTGATGATGGCTTTTGGTAGCCGAAACATATAGCAGAGCCAGACTTGCCACTGACCTTAATATAGTTGTGTTGTGACGGTTTAATAAAGAAATTGTTATTACTTCTAATTGCTTGTATATGTTCTTTGTATCTGATGTGGGATGCTCTGCCTGTTTGTCCTATTTGAGTGACAATAAAGAGAAAACGACGAGAGAATATTAACCGACGTTGCACATAGACGGCAAGAAAGCAGAATACAAACTCACATTTAGTGTTCCAGGTTTATATTCGGTAGTTACGCTGTTCCAATACCGAAAAATTTGCCGAATATCCAGAGATTTTTTTCTCATAAATTTCAGTCTTGGCACGATAGTATTTATATATATCTTGGTTGAAACCAGTTTCTACCAGATCCTTACCAATTGATCATTCATGAACAACTATGTAAGTGATTCTAAGCGTTATGACTTCATTGCGTTAACTTTCCTAAGAGCCAATGAATTATCAATGATGTGTTACTTGCTCTATGGCCGACGAATAATCTGGTGTCCAACCAGTTCAGCTGTGCATTTTGCAGCGTTGTGGACTGACAAACTTGTCGTCGGCTTAGCGAGATTTCCCTCCCCTTACCGAACTGGCACAAGAAACCAATATCACCTCTGGCCATCCTTCATGCCGTATAATTTCCTTGTTACAAAGTTGAAGTGTTCTGGTGCCCACTGTTACTGTGTTCGACGAAAGTCGTCAGTGCCTCGTGGCGCAGTCCCACATTTCAAATAAACCGAGTGACATTTCGATATTGTGCCTAGCTACTCTCCTTCATTAACTTTTATGAAAGAAATTTCATCGTTAATACACTCGGTGAACTTTTTCTACAAACAAAGAATAACGCTTTCACATTTTCTCTTCTCTTTGTTTCAAGTGAAATAGGAGATCAAAATGTCTGTGAAATTCAGAAAACAGTAGCATTGCAACATGCGAGCTCTCTAATTAACAGAAAAGCGAAATATTCAAGACGCTTGCGAATGCTACACATTTTTATGTTATGTTTTAGCGTCCTGTTACACTGATTTATGTCCATGATTTATTCTGACCGTCTAACAGTGCATACATTTATTCACCTTACTCTTCTCTCTTGCATTACATGTTTCAGCACAAAAGTGCCATCTTCAGGTGCTTTGCGATGTACGTCGAACTACTTCATTGCATGCCCTGTTGTCTTTATACTAAAATAACTAAAATATATATTCGTCATATATATTGATAAATTTTAAATATTAAAAATATTAAAACTGCTCAGGATTTGTCATCCTTATGTCGTATCTCAATACGCGAGTCACACCTATCTTCTTCTATCGGGGTATTCTTCCTACTTTCATGTGTGTATTGTGCTTTGTGTTGTGTCTAGCTACTGTGACTGCGTGTGTTATACTGCTTTATGTTATGTTCTTTATATATATATGTGTATTTTGATATGCATGAAAGAATTCTCCTTTCTTGTATATTTAAGCCATATCTCAGGATTCATATTACTAGCCCCATAATTTTGTCTCTCATGCGTTGTAATGTGAACTGGTTTACAGTATCTTAAGTTGGACACGTCCATGAAACTGAAAACGATAACGTAACATACCATCGTCAGAACCCATTAGCATTAATTCATAACTCAGGCTGTTAAGACACTGGTTTCTCATATCGGTGGTTCGATTGAAGTCTAACCGGTTAATATTTTTTTGATTTGTTTCTGAATTTGATTTGTTTGGTGCCTCTGAAGATGATCCAAAATGATCGAAACATGTAAGGCTAGTGAATCATCAAGTGAGAAAACTGAAATAGTCACTTTGGACGGACTTGTCTTTTATAATTTTAACGGTTAATATTGTTAACGGATTTGATCAACACGTTGTCAGAAAACAACTCTGTATACACGAATAGAGGAAACAATAGAAGAGAAACTGTTTTCTATGCTGTCCGCGCCGAACAAAAGCACGGATATACATATATATTCTTATATATAGGAAGTCTGTTGTCAGGCAACGCAGCGGTAAACTTGTATCCACAACAACGGGAGACGGTATTTTCCTTGGAGTCTGTTACCAGGATAAGTGACAATATGGTTTTTGTGGTAAACAAATTTTCAGTCGGAGTGACGTTTGTTTCAAGTTCTTCCTATCAATACTGTGACATGTTGCGCAAAGGAGACCCCCCCCCCACCAGCAGTGACGCGGCGGGGGCGTCAGCGCTCCCCTCCCCCTCCTCCGCACGGTAACGTAACGGTGACGCAACAGGATTGTTACGGTAGTAACAGCGGTTACTACCGCTAGCGTTACTAGCAACACAGCGCCAGGCAACAAGGGTGCTTATTACGTGGCCGTTTTCTGTATTGTCCGATCGAGGCTACATGAGGAGCAGCGAAGGCTATTCACAGTCAGTCCTGGAGCTACCGCCGAGTGAGTCCTCGAGCTACCTCCGAGTTAGTTCCGAGTTAGCCAGCAACCAGTCAGTTGTATTGTGGCATTTGGAGTGTACTATTTGTGATCCTGCATATAGCAGTAATCGTCAGATTGTAATTTGGGTCACTGTAAGTGCGAATGTGAAATAAAATTCGCTACATCAAATACGGCGTGAAGTTATTTGTCGCGATATACGTGCAATACGCGACAATACTAAAATTCCACCAATTTTCATGTTCACATATTACAGTTCTAAATCTTGTATTTATAGAAATAATTCAGAACTCAGGAATGTTTATATATTCTAAAAGCCTCGATACGCGCAAAGTGGACTTAAAATCGTAAATGTAGTGACATTCTAACTCGCGATGCAGAATATACACATCTTCAAGGTGCGGCCACTATGTTCGGTAAAAGAATTAGATATTTATGTCTTGTTGTTACTTCATCCGCATCTCTGTTGACTAAGAAAATAATTAAATTGAAAAAAAAAGAAAACTGCATGAGCATCGCTACGAAACATCACAAGAAGTAGCAATTTTGTTTACTCAACTAGCTTCTCATTTAGTTTCAGACTTTACAGAAACATCGACTTTACTCTGCTGAATAGAGAGCAACCTTGACATTTGTGTCTGTAGGGAAGTGTCTTGACTTTCTGAGGATCTTTGTTTCATGAAGTTAGTCTGAGAGACAACCATTCCTCAGACTCTGTTCAAAGTCTTTAGGGAAATGAACAATACGTCATTACAGTTATTTTAGTTTAATTTAATTATATTGTTGCTCTTTCATTCTGAAGATGTTCCAGTCATGACAAGCCGAACGTTATTATGTAGCTGTTAGGGCTGTGAAAGGTCCCGAATTCGAATCTTAACACCAGGGACCATCTCTCCTGATTGCAGTTTATACGTCCTTCCTCAGTTCTTCTAGACAGAAGCTTGGATGTTACATTTTAGTAACCCACAACCGTTTCCTTACTGTTTCACAGTTGCACTGCTATGCTATACTGCGTAACCGTTGCAGTGCAGCTGGCGATGCGATTACAACAGTGTTCGTACACGGAAGCATAGGCAGAATACTGCAGAGTGGCCAGCAGAAAGCTGCCGGTCAGCGGACTGTACTTGTCCTACATTAGACCGGTACTTTTTTTTTAATTCGCATAGTGGGGGGTGCAGTCCAACTGGGTCCACTCGGCACGGCGGCCACTGATTGGCCTATTGTACCTGCCACGGGTGATTATGATGATGAAGAATTTGGTGGAATGAAGGCTGGCAGGGTAAACCGAAGTACTAGGAGAAAACTTACCCCAGCGCCATTTTGTCCATCACAAATCCCACTTGACCAGTCCCGGGTTTGAACCCGGGCCACAGCGCTGGGAAGCCAGCGACTAACCGCTTGAGCTATGGCGCGGCCAATATTCCGGATTAGTACAACACATTAGTTTAAGATTGCTCTGGCTCATATACTTTTTAATTCACTATTTACTGATGAGCCGCTCTCGGTCTAAAGCTCGGTTGTTCGGACACTGGGATCGTTGGTTCGAATTCCACTAAGGGCATGGATGTTCAATGTTTATGTGTGTGCGTCTTTCTGTGTTTGTGTACAGGTAGAGGCCTTGTGACGAGCTGATCACCCGCCAAAGGAGTCCTACCGAATGTGTAAGATCTAGAAAAACCGAAGTGAACGGAGAGTTTCATGGAGGTAGACCAAGGCCCAAATTGGGGCTGTAGTGCCAAAGGAAAAAAAAATACCGATGAAATAAATGTTTCGTGAAATAAACTATGAATAAATAAAATATGTCCTGTATTTGTCAGAAAAAAAAAGATGGATACGTGTTACAAGCTTAAAGTTATTTGGGTTATGCCTCTCGTGTTGCTTATTTCGGGTGCTCTTTTACGAATATGATTAGAACTGTGATAACAATATTTTGTTATTTCTGTCGTTTTGGGATATTTTCCAGAGTCTGTGCCTCACGGGTGTCCATTACGGATGATAAAAATGCATATTCGACTTTAACATTACAATTAATACAATTAATAAAAAAACCCTATGTTCGGTCATACTAGTACTCATTTGATTTTCATAGTGGCACGTGCACTGCATCACGTGATAATTGTGGGGAATTCCGCTGCTCTTCTGCCTTTCTGTATGAGATAGAGCTGTTCCTGTAACAGGTCGTGGAGGCCCATGGGGTTGTAAGACATTGAGGATCCCACATTTCCTAGACAATCAGCTCACAGATGGCGGTAAAGCTGTCAGCCTTACGCTCCGGCCTCCTTTTAGCTCCCAGGAAAATTCCTTGTACCCATTTCTGTTAGAGGCTGAGTCGATACCAGGGCAATAGTGCGGTTGAAAGGATTAAGTCAATTGAAAAAAAATCAATCTCATAGGGACTCGAACCCGCGACCTTCAGGCGTTTAGCATGATGCCTCAATCAACTACGCTACCGCGTGTCCCCTCTAACTTTATGTAAGTATGAAAATATGAATTACTTCTCTAACAGGTACCATCATTATTTGTGAGTTGTGTCACTCTTAGTCTGTGTCTCCGTGACAAGAGCGGTCTGGTCACAAATGTCACGGACAAGTAATCCCAGCCGGTAAGTCCGGTTGGAACCAAAAAACTGCTCAGAAGATAAATCGTCTGTCGGATGACGTATGTTTACTCTGTAAAACCATTTTCTGCGTCTTGCCTCAGTCTTTGGACGAGAATCCGTTACGCGTCGAAGCCACTGCAAATCGCGTGTCCTCAGGAACGAAGAATCTGATTACATCAAATGGATTTCATAACACTCGAATTAGGGCACACTTTTAATGCTTCCATAAAATGTTTCTTAGATGAGGGGTCGTTCCGTTCAAGTGTGTTTCACGGGTGTGGGAAATGGATATGAAAGACGCCAGTGTTTTCTTAAGTAGATGGTAGATTGTTTAGTTCGTTTCAGTGAAACTTGTTTACAATATAGGCACTCCAATGGCTTCTGTGTTAACAATAATTTTATTAAAACTTTATTTCAGTGTGGCATGGTAACATATATAATTGAACTTATGTAAGCGACATCAGTCATAAAGTCAATAAGCTTCGAGAGGGTTAAGAACAGAGGTCTCTATATGCTATATCATCATTTATTTTCGTAATTAGCATATTAATTTCAGACCATAATATTAATTTTATTTTGATATTATTTCTTAGTTCATTTAATGATTCCGAATTATTAGGTTCTGAGACTTTGTCCGATGTCCGGTATTCTAGAAACTAGAAAAAACAACGAATTGGAAACCGGGTCTGTTTCCGTCGTCAGGTGAGTGGGAGGACGTCTACTCTGTTAGGTTTATTAGTGAGAACAAATTTAAATCACTAGACAACCCATGTCACATTCAATACAGCTATTTACCTGAGACCAGGCTATGTCGAAAGGAGAAAACAGGTCTGCAATACAAATTGTGATAAGCCACGGACATGGCAGCGCCATAGCTCAAGCGGTTAGCCACTGGCTTCCCATCACGGCGGCCCGGGTTCGATCCCAAGTCTGGTCAAGTGGGATTTGTGGTGAACAAAATGGGGCTGGGACAGGTTTTCTCCGAGTACTTCGGTTTCCCCTGCCAATCTTCATTTCCCAAATTGCTCCACAATCACCCTCACCTATCATCTGGGGCTGGTACAATAGGCCAGAAGTGGCCGCAGTACAAGGGTCTTAGTCCCACCCCACTAGCAATAAAATAAGAGGCGAAATATCAAAAAGTAAGAGCGTTCACTGACTATCTGGAACAGCGACTTCTCCTTCCAGTAACAACGGTCCAGCACATGACGGACGGTTTATTTAAGTTCTGCTGACGACATAGAAGTCTTCACTTGAAGTCAAGTTCGTTTGACAGGGGTAAGCAGTTCTGCTCCTCGTCGGCCTGAGCCGAACCTTTTTTCACTGAATCATTTCTTTTGCAATACATGCTAATTGTTTATATTTTCTGTGCATCTGTTACAAAATGTGTCACGCAAGGGAAGTTTCCAGAAGAGCTATCCGCGCCATTAAACTAGTAAAGAAATATTGATTGGATTTTGTACTTAAGGAGGTGTACCTCGAAATTTAATACTTATAATTTCACATATAGTTAATATCAAAAAGCGAAGAAAATATGCAAGTAACCATTTAGATCAGCAAACAGATGAATTTCGGCGATTCTTATGTATTTTGGGGGGTATGCTATAGGGCGGTTGCTTGAGCACTATGCTGCAAGCCGGAAGGTCGCGGGTTATGGTCCCGATGAGGTGAATTTTGTTCAATTGACCAAATCCTTCCAGCCGCAACATGGCCCTATGGTTGACTCAGCCTCTAACAGAAATTAGTACCGGAATCTTCCTGGGGCTAAAGGGCGGCCGGCGCGTAAGTCTGACAACTTTACCACCATCTGTGAGCCGATTTTCTAGAAGATATGGGAGTCTCAACCTCTCACAAACCTATGGGCCTCCACGGCCTGTTACAGGGATAGCTTTACTTTACCTTATGCATTTTTTGACTATATCATGTGTTATATATGTTGGGGACAAAATCTGAGGCCGTTTCGGGAGGCTGTTTCCAGATCAAAGTGAGAAGAGGAAGGAGAAAGTTACACAATGAGGTGCTTCATGGTTGCTACCCTTCCCAAATATTATTACGGCTATCAGATCCTAGAGGATTCGATGTGCAGGACATGCATCAAGAAGATAATTTCACTTAAATTTTAATCTGAAAGCCGGGGCGATGAGACCATCTGCGACACCTGGGTATGTAACAAGAATGGATAAGGAACAGGATATGCAGAATGGATTCAAGTCTCTGTTATTCTTCTGGTGCGATACTAGAATGTCGAGTTCCATGAAAGGCACGGGTTTTCTTGACCAGCTGAACGACTATTAGCAAGATTAACTTTTGTTGGATGCCATAGGCCAGATTTTCAGACGCAGTTTATTTAATTTTTTTTTATTATTTGTGAATGTTTTACTCAGGTTTAATACACTCCGAAGACCAGTTTGCGAATATAGCGAGCTCTAATGTTCAGAATCTTCCTCTGTGTAATGTTAATGTAGCAGCATCTCATTCATTCATTCAATAATCAATGGCTCTACAGCCCTTTGTTAGGCCCTGACCTCTTCTTCAGTTTCGTAATCTGTTTTACACAGCCGGTAAGGTTCCTTGGACGAGTGATCAGCACGTCGCAAGGCCGCTGCCCACACACAGGACAACACAAACAGAATAAACACACACATAATCATCCATGCCTTGTGTGGGATTCTAACCCACTAACCCAGCGTTCGAGCTAGCGAAGACTGTTCATGCTTCAGACAAGGGGGCTACGTTGACCGGCACTATAACACCATATCGACCTATTTATTTCAATGTACTGACTCCAAGATTTACTACCCGACCCCCACTCCTAGTACGTTGCTTTTAACAAGTTTATAACCAGACTGACATCATGTTTGATATAGTCAAAAGGCCCTAGGTTCCTAAGTTCCAAGTTCATGTCAGTAATTCATGATTTATTTCAGGTCTTCGAGGAAATTGCCCAGAATATACCTTGCAGTATTTCGCAATCTTTTCTAATCTTATTATATATTATTTACCGTAGGCTATATACACATCTTCTCGTGTCTTCAGACGATGAATTGAAGAACACTGAGAGCGAACACTCCAGGCAAGTACCTGGAAAAAACCATCGGACAGTCCACTACCTACTTCATTATTGTCGTCAAAAGTGGTAGAACAAAATCATCCTTCCGTACTCTCGGTATTTATTTATTTGGTAAGTAACGGTTTGTTAATTGCACAGCCATGCAAGTTATGACTAATTTTATCCTGTGGGATACAAGGCCGTGCAATCTGTTGAAAATAAAGAAGCAAGTTGAAAGCGGAGCTACTTCTCCTTGCTGCCTGCTTCATGAAGATTATTTGCTTCGCTTATTCTTCTACCACGAAAATGAAGGCCACAATTTCCTCCGCAACGTCGGTTGAATTTCAACAGGCGTTATATCCGAGAATGGAGAGGAGTCCATGAGAACCGCGAATCCTACATGGTATTATGACATTTGCCGATCGCATTGGCCGCGATGTTGAAAGCATCCAATGTCTTCGCCCACTGAAACACAAGGATCGTGGGTTCGAATTCCACTCAAGGAATGGATGTCTATGTTTATTCTGTGTCTGTGTGTAGGTTGTTCCCCCGTTCAAGGAGTCCTGCCGACAGTCTTAGATTAAGAAACTGGAATGAAGTGCAGCGATTCACGGATGTCCTATACGCCAAGTGGGAGGGACAGTAATAGAAGAAGAATAAAAAAATAGAAGGGGGAGGAGGAGGAAGAAGAAGAGGAATTATGACATTTAATGTTTCAAAGAAAGTGGAAAAAGCGGTTACGGCCTAATTACTCGTAAAAGTACTGTCATGAGCTTAAGTAGAAGGACTGAGGAAGTCCATGAAAGCGCATAAGTCGAGATGATTATGGTTCGAATTTGAAGGTGCTAACCACAATGCCACGATTTTTTATTCTTCGCCTCCGTCATCCCATGCTAGATAACAAATGAACTTAACGTAACGTATTCAAAAACTTACAAATGAACCATTCCCTATTTGTTTGCGCGAACTTAATTTACATGGTGATCCTAAGTAAGAACACTTTAGCCATAGGACCGTGTAAATGTTGACACCCCTGTCAAAGAACGCCGCTAGCTAGACAGCAGTCTTCTGTCTGTCCTCGTAGCAAAGTTTTAACGCTGAATTGAGGTTTCCTGGAGCAATAGATCACGGTTGGCCGAACACAGAGAGGTTGTTGAATACCAACGTGGGTGGGGGGGAGGACTGCTGGACAATGTCCTATCTCAAGCACAGCTTTGCATTCACTGTTTGAGTGAAGCATGGGCGTATGTCCTATTTCAGACTTCTTATAAGCGTCTTTCTACTTACACAGTTATAAAATAAATTTCTGTCAGTTGTATGTTTTCTGTTCACTGTGTGGCTAATCTATCTGTTTTCCATAAAACCATTAGCCCTGAAACTGAATTCATGTTGGAATCTCTGCAGGTTTGAAATACTGAGCTCTGGAAAATCAACGCTTTTATAAGAATGTCCAGCGAATATTTTCTAAGAACTTTCTTGCATCAATGTGACCTCTGAATGGAAGAAAACGGTGTATATTCTGGCCTGTTACATTTCCTGCAATCGGTTGCCCCACACTTGCTACTGTTTTTTATTTCCGTTCTTCGGAATTACATTTTACTTGCCAGCAATTTCTTGAAAAGTTATATATGATATTTGCGAAGTAAATCTGTGTATTTGTAAATATTTGATATAGTTTTCATCCACTTCAGGCTGATCTATTGGTTCGCAAAGAATTATGTGGAGTAGGGTCATTTTTGGAGAGGGGATATTTACTTGGTAGTTATACAATAAAGGGGAATGTAGTTCCTATGTTACAGAGAATAGAACTTTCTGTCATTTACTGTTGATTTAGAGCAGGCTGAATGGTCACAAACTTGTGCCCCTTTTCTCCGGTCTCTAATAAAGGCCCTCTACAATCTGTTGCAATGCTAATTATATGGGAACCCATTGACTGGTGATGGGATAAAATCTGTCTCACTCTTACGTTTATTCTGCTGTCCATTGGAACATCCAAGCCACTTGCATCTTTTCATCTACAGTGCCAACCTGAAGCACAGAGCGGATTCAGCAGAGCGGAATGTCTCCTACTACCATGTTCCCAAATGAAGTTCAGTGAAAATTAAAAGTGGAAAACTGCAAAGCTTGTGAGAACTTTATGATTAGAGTTTCAAAGGACCATAGCTGAATGTATGGGGGGAAATGCCGTTTAAATATCCACCGATTTCTATTACATCTCTATCCACAAAGTCGTATTCACCGGATGTAGTGTATTTTTCGTTAGAAATTCTGCTTCGTCCTTGTGAAATCCTGAGTTCGACTCTCTTCACGAATGCTTTATCTCATTCCTTTAGGGTGAATGATGGGATGGTGTCTTGAAAGAGGTGTGGTATATATCCTTAAAATAATCTTCCATTTTATCTTCCAACCTCATCCGTCGCTGAATAATTACGGAGCAGGGTGGAGGTGCATGAATCGAATTTCGAGCGGGACACTGGATATGTCCGTTGAGAATTATGTGGATCTCTTTATTGCCGCCAGGTAAAATTCAGGATAGTATTTCTACTAAACCCTGATTCCTACCTTCCAAATCCTTATCCGGTTCACTATTCACCAATTATCCTGCTACTGGACCCTGTATCATCTAAAATACGTACAGAGCTGTAAAATAAACCTCAAATTGCACGCACGCACACGCACACACACAGAGTTACAATAACACTCATAAATTCTAGAATCAGTCAGTTAATGGGCAAAGACCAATTATCACTAGAACCTCCGTCGAGTGTAACAATATATATTCTTGTCACCATTTTCTCACATTTGCCTATTGGAAGTAGTGAACAGAAATGGGTTTCATATACATATAACGGATGTTACACTAGAAAAATTACGAAGCTTTTCAAAAACACAAACGTAAGAATAGCCTTTAAAGTAAATCATACTTTAGGTAAATTACTAAACACGAAACAAAACATAAACTCCTATGAGCAAAGCGGCGTTTACAAATTAACCTGCTTAGAATGCCAACAAGTGTATATAGGTCAAACAGGCAGAAAATTAATAACACGCTACAATGAGCATGTAAGATGTATAAGGTTCAATAAAGAGGACTCAGCCTACGCTCAACATATTTTAAATAGACAGCATCAATATGGCCCTATTTCACAAACTATGGAATTGATTGAAGTGGCTAGGAAGGGTAAATTAATGAATATAAAAGAAGAATATCAAATCTACCGCCACTTCAAGGACAACAAATTGATAGATGAGCAAAAACAGGCAAAAGAAATCAATACTCAGAACAGCATGTTTGACCTCATTACCACTTGTACACACACACCCCCCACCACGTCACGATACACATAGCTTTAAATAACATCGACGTGGCCTCTCCACTGCACTACACAATACACTACGCGTCGGACACAGCCGACCACAAGGTAAGGCCAGCATCAAATATTATTTAATATTCAACGTTAAATATATTATAATAGATAAAACCTAACGTAATACAATATCTTTGCAGCCCACACAACCTCGTGCTGACGCCTCCCCCATTGGGACTATCCACTAAGAGGAACCTGAATATTTTACTTGGACGGTTTTAACTTTAATTTTAACATTAACGACCCGCTTTGTGGGTGATATTTTAAATGCAAATGGGATACCCGCACTCGGGGTACTGGATGTTGTTGTGTTTTACGCTCCGATACGTGTAACATTTTAATACTGTATATTGTGATTGTTGAGCAGTGCAAGTGTTTCCATGTTTTTGTTGTGGTTGCCTCTGATGATGGCTCTTTGTGAGCCGAAACATGTTAGGCAAATGTGAGAAAATGGTGACAAGAATATATATTGTTACACTCGACGGAGGTTCTATTGATAATTGGTGTAACGGACCAAAATGAAACAATTCAAAATGGGCAAAGAATTCGCTTATATTAAGTTCTGTTTACTTACCCGCCATTAAAAAGTAAAACTACAAGAATTACTCAGAAGAATTAATCACCTACTTTCCTCTCACTGTATACTCAGTATTTGAGACTCGGACCCCATAGGAAACACCGTGTTCAATACTTATTCTATTGTTGCGTATGCATTCGTTATCGCAAGAACACATTTATCTAGATGTTGCCTAGCAACTATAGGGGGATACACAGGCACAGACAATAAGGAGGATAAGCCGCCTTTTAATGACATACTTTTCTTATTTTAAATACTTCCCTTTGATACGACACAGGCTGCAGAGTAAACAAAGAGTCCAACGTATGTATTCGTTGCCGCCAGAACGTGTTCACCAAGTCGCATACCAAGCAACGATAAGAGCTTTCAGGTGTTAGGGAGATACACAGTCACACAGATAGCAAGGTGTTATCATAAGCCTCCTCTAATTTTTTCAAAATAAGGAAATTGTACATCCGCAAAGGAATGGCTGCCTTTCAAGGTCTGTCAATTGTCTCACTTCCTAATTCAACAGACATGGGTGTAAATCTACCCAAGTTTCACCTTACAGTAGATAATCGAGCAGACATCCAGCGGCATTTCCTGCTGATTTAAGCAACAAAGGACTATTTGCGACAATATTCTCTGGTAGCTTAGGGAAATAGATGGAAATAAATGTTAACCATCACACAAACAACGATGTGGCCCTATATTCTCTTGACACACTTCAGTATGTAATCATCGTGATATGTTTCTTAAATACTGTGACATGTCAACGCATTGCCAGGCAACGGCTCGGTAACCACCCGCGATACGCGCACACATCAATAGGACTAATGTTTATAGCATGTTGTTAGTTAATAGTCCCCGCACAAATGGACAGGCGAGATAGCTATCACATGACTCATTTTCTGTGTCGTCTGCCCTACGCAACAATAGAATTGTGCTTTCTGCGTTGTCCGTGCCGCGGCTATATAACACTAGCCCGCTTGCAGCTAAAGAGAGTCCAGAAGAGTCCAGCACTTGAGTAAAAGGACAAGAATGGAGAATGTCTTTAGTGGATTGTGAAGATTGGTTGAGTACACATTAGGACAGAGGAGTACAAAGTGACTGAAGTCGAGAAGACTTCATAGTGATTTAAAGTGCTAGTTTCTGTGTTGAGATTCACTGGTAGGACTAGTGGGAACTGAGAATCCTACTGCGTGTGCAACGGGGAACTGGAAAATGTGTAAATCAGAGATAGCGCTGTAATAATTAAAATAAATAACTTGTGAAGGAAGTACTAATAAATCCAATCATCCAAACTAGAACCCGTTATTTTCGTCACGGGTAGCTCCCCCCCCCTACAAGTGACAATATTTATCATTGTTAAGACAAATAACAGATATAACAAGCCAGCCTCTAAAAGTTCAACGTTTTCATACGAAAAACTGTCACGTGTCAACACCAGTAAGATGACCTTGTTAGCGAATTTTTTTAATTACACAGGCCTACAAAAAAAAATTTTTTTTGGTGTCTAGGATTTTAGAACTAATTTTAGTTATATTTAAGGCGCTGAATCTAAATATAAAATCAGTTTTTCTCTACCAGCTCTACTTTTTTAGATCAGCGTTTTTGTAACGTGCAGTTCTACACAAAATGTGCAGTTCTAATTGTATTTTGTGCAGTTCTAAATCTCATATGCAAGGATTGGTTCCTGTATATTTGCCCTATTGTCAGTCTGCTGTCCACTGAGTTCCCCCAAAATCCACTAGATGGCATTGTCTGTCCGGTGTGAAGTGAACTTGAACGCTTCCACTAGAGTTGAGGTTAGTTTATATGTTCTCGCCGTGCAGGGTACATCGAAGTTGGCCTCGGGTGATATTTGTTTATAAAAGTAAAAGAGTTGTTATAAATTTAACCTAAAACGTACTGTGTTGAAGATTGTTGTGTTTGTGTTCCTGAATTGAAATAAAATGAGTTCAAGAAGAAGAAGTTGTATAAATCAACCTGATGTGTTTTGTTACATATGTGGAGAATACACGTTAAAAGAAAACAGAAAAACTGTTAGTGACTTTGTAAAGAAAGCTTATTTTGTATACTTTGGTGTTAGGCTTGGTGATCAGGATAAAACCTGGGCACCGCATCAGGTCTGTAAAACTTGTACAGAACATTTACGACAGTGGACTACCGGGAAAAGAAAAAGTCTGAAATTCGGCGTACCGATGGTTTGGAGAGAACCCAAGAACCACTTCGATGACTGTTATTTCTGCCTAGTAAATATTACTGGAATCAATCGAAACAACCGTAGCAAGTGGACTTATCCTGATTTAGCCTCTGCAAGACGCCCAGTTCCTCACTCAGAGGAAGTACCGATCCCAACGTTTCACCAGCTACCAGAGCTCTGTGAGGATGAGTATTTTCCCTCTAATCACCCTTCTGATTGTAATGAAGGTGACAGTGATTATGAAGGGATGTCGTCAATCCCTCAACGTTTTAACCAGGATGAGTTAAATGACCTCATCAGAGATCTCAACCTGTCAAAAGAAGCTTCTGAATTACTGGCTTCTAGGTTGAACGACAAAAATTTACTGGAACAAGAAACCAAAATTTCCTTTTACCGCACAAGAGAAACGGATCTGCTACCCTTCTTCTCTCAAGATTACAATCTTGTATATTGTCACGAAATTAGAGGACTCTTGGAAAAAATGGCTCTTCCTGAATATTTTCCCGATGATTGGCGCCTATTTATTGACAGCTCAAAGCGAAGTTTGAAATGTGTCCTTCTACACAATGGAAACAAATATGGTTCAATACCAATTGCTCACTCCACGAAAATGAAAGAAGAATATAACACCATAGCTTTGGTCTTAGAGAAGATAAAGTATCATGAACATCAATGGGTGATTTGTGTGGACTTAAAAATGGTAAATTTTCTCCTTGGACAGCAAAGTGGTTACACCAAATATCCCTGCTTTTTGTGCCTCTGGGATAGCAGAGACAAAACACACCACTGGGTTAGAAAAGAATGGCCCAAGAGAGAAAACATGTACGTTGGGGAGAAGAATATCATTAACGATCCCTTAGTTAGACGAGAGAAAATCATCTTTCCTCCACTGCATATCAAGTTGGGCCTTATGAAGCAGTTTGTAAAGGCCCTTGATAAGAACGGATCATGCTTTGCATATATAGAAATGAAAATGCCTCAGTTGAGTACGGAAAAAATTGAAGCAGGAATATTTGACGGCCCACAAATAAGACAACTCATTAAGGATCCTGCCTTCGCAAATTCGATGAACGAGGCTGAGCGAAAAGCCTGGACTTCATTTGTTGCAGTTGTCGAAAATTTTCTGGGCAAACACAAAGCTGAAAACTATGTTGAACTGGTAAACGAGATGCTTAACAGTTTCAAATCCCTTGGCTGTAACATGAGCATTAAGGTGCACTATTTACACAGTCACTTAGATAGTTTTCCTGAAAATTTAGGAGACACCAGTGAGGAACAAGGTGAAAGATTTCACCAGGATATTAAAACTATGGAGGACCGCTACCAAGGAAGATGGGATACACACATGATGGCAGATTACTGCTGGAGTTTAAAAAGGGACTGTTCTAAAATACATTCAAGAAAGTCACGAAAAAGAAGCTTCCGTAGTGTTCCGTGACTATAGTTGGTTTGACTGTTATATATAGTCGATGATTTTTTCCTCTATCTTTGTATTTAATATAATAAAATAAAAATATAATTATAATATAGTAATAAAAATTCCATGTTGAGTTTTTTTATTTGATCCACTGATTTAACTTAAAATAGTGTAACGTATATTTCACCAAAATGTTATATCTTAAAAATTTGAGCTCCTAGGCAAAAACTAATGCCATATTTGAATTCAGGGCATCAAATTCATATGAAATCAGCTCCAAATACCCCGGCACCAAAACAGCTGTTGGCCTGTGTTATCATATATATAATTGTAAAATTAATGGATTTTTAACTACGCATTATGTTATTTCGTTTCGTTGACTCACGCTCTTGTTCTGTTTCTGCACGTCACTTTGTTTACCTGTATTCACGAGAAAAAAGCTTTCTGCGCCATTCCTTGTTCTCCGCATCTGATAACGTCGAAATCTTACGCTTAGAAACAAATATTTTCATATGTGGAGAAATAGTGCACATTATTTTAAGAAATAAACTTTTGGTTATAAACGAACATATCTACTTCTCTTGAGGAAATACGAATTATATTTCTTGAATAGTTTTTTTTTTAGCTTTGTCAGTCTAAAACCAGTGATAAACAGTCTGCCGTCTAAGGAAAATCCTACATGATCTGTGCTATGATTTCACGAAGAAGAAATGCAATCAAATGGCAGTATTGGTTCGGTTCTTAGTCACAATATCTTTCAGTGCATTCAGGGTAATGTCTCTATTGATTCCGGATCAGAGATGTTTCGATCCCTTAAATAGACCCTCATTCAGTAAATTATCGTTACTGGTCTTGAAAAATGAAGTTTTTGAAACAGACTGAAAATTACTTTATTCTCAATTGGAATATCTTCACTGCACATTATATTTAACATATTTTATTTTAATTAGATCAAACATGAATTTTTGGACTTCGGTTCATCAAACGAACGGGCTTTTTAGCGACTTTTGGTTACAGTCCTTAGGTTTCTGAACCGTTGATAGAATAAAAGGTTCTGTCTTTGGGCTATAATGCCTATCTCTCTCTCTCTCTCTCTTGTTGCTCCCACTTTGGTGCCTAGGGCATCCGTGAAACGCTTCGTTTCACTTCTGTTTCTTGATTCTAAGGCAGTCGGTAGGACTGGGGATCAGCCCGACGCAATACCTACACGTAGAAAAACACAAAAACAGACTAAAGCACACACAGACATCCATGCCTTGAGTGGGATTCAAAACAATGATTCCAGTGTTCAAGCGAGCGAAGGGGGTTCATGACATGGACCGCGCGGTCACTATGATCCGCATAACGCCATGTAGGCCTTCGGAAATCATCTTCAATTCGGAGAGACATATTGCATCCAGCTTCAGGGTCGAAGACTGAGCCAAACAAGAAATAAGCATAACGAAAGTAGCAAGAAGAACTTCTTTGTTGACTTATTCTTCAATCATCAAGATAGCGGTGAAATCTTACAACGAAAGGTTGGTTGAGTTTCAACAGACTACAGAGTGTAGTATCATAAAAGTTGTTAACAGATATTTTGAAAGTGTGGCACAGTTCAGATATTTTGGAACGACTATAACAAATCAAAACTTATTCAGGAGGAAATTAAGAGGAGATTGAATTCGGGTAATGCTTCGTACGACTCAGTTCAGAACATTTTGTCTTCTTGTCTGCTGTCTAGAAACATAACAGTTAAAGTATACAACACCATACTTTTGCCTGTGGTTCTGCATGGGTGTGAAACTTGGTCTCTGACATTAAAGGAGGAGCATAGACTGGGGGTGTTTGAGAAGAGGGTGCTGAGGAGAATATTTGGACCGAAGAGAGATGAAGTGACGGGAGGTTGGAGAAAACTGCATAATAAGGAGCTTCATAACGCATAATGTTCTCCAAATATAATTACGAGTAGAATGGTCAAGTCAAGGCACCGACAACACAGGAAACACCCATATTCTATTAGGGATGCGCGTTTACATATCCGTTGCCTAGCACTGGGCATAACGCGGACCACATAGAAAACACATCTTCTGTTGTCAGAATTGTTATGTAATGTAGCAACTAGCTGTAGCATGGCCCGCAGGGAGCACAGCTCTTATTGTTGCTTGTTCGCTGGAAAGTGTATAGGGAGTCGTTGCCTAGCAATGGTAATATTCGTCACACTGTTCCATTCTTATCCTTTTCAATCTTCAGGGTAAGGGCTAAAGAGATGACACTCTTCATATCATCGCTAGGGGCGATTTGTTGGTGTGGTGGAACAAATTTTTCAAGCACGCCCTCACCTGTATATTCAATTTGTTAGCCAAGAAGAATTGGCTGGTGAATAAGCTTATGTTGCAGTGAGAATTTATTTCGATACTAAATCAGTTGCGCAGACGATAAGATGTTTTAGCATGATTTTTATGTTTCGAAACACGGCAAAATTCCTTCGGGTAATTTCACATTAAAGGGGGTTGATTCTATGTTCATGGTATTGTTGTGGGTAAGTTTGCTGGCCTAATATATTCAGTTCAAGCAGCAAAGATCACCGAAAGTGTCCGAAATGCACGCAGAAAAGTGATACGAATTTTCCTAGAAAACCTTAAGCAGGGCCGTTCGAAAACTTCCAAGCAATACCATAACTAAACTATGTTCGCTATGGCTACTTATACTAGAAATATTTTTCTATAAATGTTTATCCAGTTTCCTGAGGCAATCCCCAGTCAAACATTATTTCATCTCTCTGTCTATATTCTTTACAGTCGTCTTGCAGTCATACACAGTATTACTTCTTTAGTTAGAAAACCGTTGCCTGATAAACCAAGAATTAACCAATCAACACAATATTAAAAACATGTTTAATATAGCACATTAAATACTATTGAGATGAACGTATATGTTCCAACGAATGGCTGTCAACTTGACAAGTATTAAGAATGTCATCTTCTGGAATGTGGCACCGTGTAGATATTGTATAAACCAATGTTTCGGAGGAACATATCGCCTCCATCTTCAGGGTAAAATAAAAAAGGAAAAATCCGCGAGCGAGGAAAGAGCGTGAGCAAGTGGCTGCAGACTCAGTGACAAGTGTTTTCGGCTGGTCACTTAGTCTGCAGCCACCTGTTCACGCCGGTTCCTCGCTCGCAGATTTTTTCTTTTTCTTCTACCCTGAATATGGAGGAGATATGTTCCTCCGAAACGTCGGTTTACGCAAGATCTACACAGCTCCACATCCCAGAAGACGGTATTTTTCATAGTCACCGCGGAGAAACCTCAAGTTTTTTTTTAATGCTAGTGGGGTGGGACTAAGTCCCTTGTACTGCGGCCACTTCTGGCCTATTGTACCAGCCCCAGATGATAGGTGAGGGTGATTGTAGGGCAATTGATGGAATGAAGATTGGCAGGGGAAACCGAAGTACTCGGAGAAAACCTGCCCCAGCGCCACTTTGTCCACCACAAATCCCACTTGACCAGACACAGGATCGAACCCGGGCGGCCGCGGTGGGAAGACAGCGACTAACCGCTTGAGCTATGGCGTGGCCACCTCAAGTCTTACATTGACAAGTATTGTACTACAACTTCCTCTTGTGGGTAACTGTACCCGTAGTCCTCTGTAATTCAACCAGTTTTCAGGTTCCTGTATTTCAAATTGGTACACAAATACGAACACTGAAAATGGAGAAATAGAGAGAGAAATTGAAAATGACTCAGGCGTATCCGAAACAGGAAATTGCAGTACTTTTCCCTCAAAATAATAACAAATGCTTTCAATTTCAACATCCGATAAATGGAGCCTCTGTTGCCGCTTTATGCGACCGCAGCAGGCGTGTCTTTTGTTTGGTTTCCTCATCATAAGTTCGTGACCGTTTTCTGTGATCAGGTTCCACACAAATTACAGTCTGCCTCGCAATTTCGTGACCGCTTTCGTGTTCAGACCCTCGATAAACTCACAATTCTCCACAATATCGTAATGGTCATCAATGGTCACGAAATCCACACAGTCCAACAAATTCTTTTCGAATTTTCTACTTGAGCGTGTTTGTCACAGCCCGTATCCATGTGTTAGGGTTTAATTGTACAATAGAACTCTTTCATTTGTTATTTTATGAAGGTATATAGCTGGCACATAGGCATGTACTGTCTTCCCTCGCTTGGAAAGCGGGATCGTTGGTTCGAACCCCACTCAGGGCATGGATGTTTAGTTTGTGTGTGTGCGTTTTTCTGTGTTTGTGTACAGGTAGAGGCCTTGCGATGGGCTGATCACCCGCCCAAGAGGTCCTACCGAATGTGTAAGATCTAGAAAAACCGAAGTGAACGGAGAAGTTCATTGAGGTAGGCCTAGGTCCACTGGGGCTCTAGTGCCAAAGGGGAAAAAAATATATCTGGCACATAGTATCAACATTTGTCTACCCTTAGACCATAGGCATGTTTCATGTCCTAATAACGCTAATGAATATCGACCAAATTTGGCATACGTGTACATAAAAACTTATCTCTTTGGCATACGTGTACAAGAAAATTTATCACGAGAGTATAATATTATATTTGTATGTTGTAGCCGTCAATTTGTATAATTCGGAGTAAACTGTTACTGACACCATGAATCAGAGTCCTGCTTCATAAGCTGATGGCCATTCCGTTTTTAGAGAAATTCCCTGCCTTTAGGGATCTCGAAAACACTCGGCTACTGGCGGGTCACTGGCTTTTTCCTGAGACAAATGAATTACACTTACATATGCAAGGTTAGAGATTGTCACAGCGTTGATCATGAAGACGTGTATCTACTCGAATATGTCACGAAGTGGTAGGTAGGAAGTCATCCGACTTACCGGAAGTAGTGACGCCTCCATTTCCTTTGCTTCCTACCTCCTTCGCTTCTATGGCTTATTCTTCGACCCTGAAACGTAGGTTGACTTCCAACGGACTATGTGGTGGTGTGTCGCAGAAGACAGAACCCTCCATTTTAAGACAATTTTTTCGCATCTAACGTACAACTCCAGTATAGCCTCTTCCTTTCTGATTTTCAGACCAAAAGTTTACAGTCCGATGGACTTTTCATATCCCTAATGCGTTATATATGATCCGTCCATCATAGTCCCCTCGATCTGATAATTCAAAGGTATTTGATGACGAGCTTAGTTAGATCAAATTCCTCATCTTGCGAATGTTACTGAAGAAGTAAAAGCTATCCCTATAACAGGCCGTGAAGGCCCTGCCAATCTTCATTCCACCAAATTCTCCATCATCATAATCACCCGGGGCAGGCTATAATAGGCCAATCAGTGGCCGCCGTGCCTCGTGAACCCACTTGGACTCCACCCCCCACTAACCGAATTAAAAAAAATATACATATGGCACGTATTAAAGATTAATTTGCTTAAAATTCAGCGAATTACCTGAAATAATGACATAACTCGTTAATTATACTCGACTTGATTGCCGTTGTCCAATATTCTGATATCACTTCGGCATGTATATTTTGTCCCCCAAATTTTAATGCATTACATGTAACTCTACAGTAGACACATGTGATTCTGAAACATAACGCACCGCTTTAACATGACAGCATTGTTCCATTGGTTCGTTCGTTTTATTGGTACCGGGCTCATCTCTCTGTACCTTCTGACTCTACCTTTGCCATAGATTAATTTAAAGACAGCGACGCTGAAAAGAAAATTTGCATTCAACGCTAAAACTGGTTTAGTAATATATGAGTATAGAGTGCGCCACTTCAATACCAAGTCAGTATCTAACATGAAGAATTCTGGCGACTTCATAAAGTAGTCAAGTGTGAAATTTTGTATTGGTGCTCCAAAAAAAAAGTTCTCTCTTAAAAGAAAATTAACGATTACGGAGAGTCAAAATTTTAATTTTTAAATGGACTATTTACCGACTGGTTCAATCAGTAAAGTGACTTGACACGAGCAAGAAGACAGGCATTGGATTCGCAGCGGGAGCGGTAATATCCCCCTCGCCACAATCCAAGACCTGCACGTCGACCTCTCTAACGAATACAGAGGACACTTCAGTCGAGGGTAAAACGTCAGGAAGTGCATGGGACATTAATTGTCTTCTCTCTCTATAAACCTTCATGGAACACTGCTCAGGTACATGTTGAAGCTGCAGGCCCATGTGAACTGGTCATTTTGTGTTTAGTAAGGCTCAGCACCGAGTTCGGTGTTCTATAAAACTGAAGACTTCGCCTGTAACTTCTGCTTATTTCGGGCTGGAACTGAGCTGCTTGTTAAGGAATATGTATCTGCAATATCTTGCATACATTTATATACTCATACTATAACGTCATACATTATTACGTTTCATTTGCCTCTGTTATCATTAATACTCTTTCCTTCTGATTCTGATTGTATTTACACGATTCTTTTCCTGTCGCTTTGTTAAGTTGCTTATTCGTATTGCTAAAGAAAGCTTATTTTGTTAAATTAATTTTATTTTTTGAAATGATTCTATCATAATAATTCAGATATTTTTATATTTTAATTGACCCTCAGTCTAACAATTCAACGCTTGACTGAAATATTGTGCACAGCATCTATAAACTGCATGGAAGTATGATGAAATATATTTTATCTCTCTTTCTCCCTCCCTCTCTAACGTTCTCTCTCTCTCTCTACGTCTGTTTAATCTCCACTCGAAAAGCCTGTACTAGGCTGTATGTTTTCATACCTTCCTAACAAAATTCCTGGTCTTTAAATGTTTTTCCAGCGAACGTTAAGCATACAGCATCTTGAAACCCGTAATCCGAAAGAAGTCATCAGAGAAAGAAGGAAGTCCCACTTGTCTAAGTGATGCCGATGTCACCGGTGTTACAGTATTTAGCAAGGAAATGAGAAATGTTTGATTTTTATCTTAGAGCATCTTTCTTGCTGCCTCGCCACATTCCCTTTCGTGGTTCTACGTCACAACTCGGGCGTACAGACGCCGCAGAAATTCACAATGCACAAATAAGCAAACTATCACTTGACATGTATGTCTGGTGCAGAAGTGGACTGTCGGCTTATTCTTCCTAACACTCCAACGTCAGCATACGTTACCTACTTTCTGCATCCTGCAGAGAAATCTACCCTTGTCTGACATCTGAGCTTTTCACAGCGGTGAAGGTTCAGACACGCTCTTCTGTGTTGAGATACGTAGCTCTGTATATGGTTGGCTGTGCGTCGCGGGGGGGAATATTATATTTCCCCCTTCTAACTTTAAGATGGAGCAAGAGATTTCGACGAAAGGTTGGTAACATGCATTATGGGAACATACAAGATTACATGATATAAGAGCCGAAAGGACCACAATCTAAATAAGCCTACACTTGTATTTGTCAGGTAGCTTATTCGAATCTTGGCATAGTTTTGTCTATCATATTTGAGGTTTCAGTAGTTGTTCTCGCACCCTATACCCTTACGATCCATCATAGTGTTATGTCACGTAGAGTTACTATATTTGACGTTCAGGATATTATATTTTATTACATTTTAGAGTTCCAGATTACAGATCCAGAGGTCCCGGGTACAATTCCCGGCGCTACTAAATTTTCTGAGAAGTATTGGGTCTGGAACGGGGTCCACACAGCCTCGTACGGATAACTGAGGAGCTATTTCAAGGGAATAAGGTTCTGGTCTAGAAAACCAAAATTAACGGCCGTGGGGTTCCGTTGCGCTGACCACGCGGCACCCTCTAAATGCTGAAGCTGGCACATTCTAATCACGGATACTAAATACTTCTCCGCGATATTTGAGAATATGACAATGACGGTAATAACAGATGTGACATAAGTACAGCCAGACGTTTAGGTCATAATGATGATAACGAGGTGTTCCATGTTAGTTCCTTGATAAGATAGCCACATCACTGAGATTCTGAATACATTCTTTTTGCAGTGCGCCCATTGGACGTCCGTCTGCTAGGAGAGAACCAACCGCTGAGTGCCGCCAGTGAGTATGAGGTGGCTTGTCAATCTTCTGGCGCACGACCCCCCGCTAACATCTCCTGGTGGAAGGCAGGAGTTTTGCTAGACCACACGCGAGAAACGGTAAATATTCAAGTAGGTACTATAGGATTCCGACGATGGTGTATAACACACAGAGATATTGGGTTTTCGGACTTTATCCATCGTCCTGGTTTCCAAGATAACTAATAAAAACACGACGTTTCGGAAACTGGATCTGTTTACGTCCTCAGGTGAAGGAAAAACACCTATTCTGTTGGGTCCCTTAGAAAGAGCTAGCCTCAATCCAGTTTCCTAAACGTCGTGTTTTTACTAGTTATCTTAAAAACCAGGACGATGGATAAAGTCCGAAAACCCAGTATCTCTGTGGGTAAATATTCTATTCCGAAATAAAGATACCTAGCCAGATGATGCCAGATTTACTGGGCTCATTTCCGTGGTTTCAACGGAAACCGCTCTATGAGGTAACATTTCCCACGTGGCTGTGTGTCTTCATGTTTTTACAGCTATGTTATGTGCTACTGCTGAGAGTGAATGAAGTGGGCTTGCAGCTGGGAAGTAATGGAAACTGGTCTCAGTATTCAGCCAGCACATACCCGTCTTCAGAACAAGTTAGCATAATTTGTATAGCTTTATGCATGGGAGATCTAACCTGATGTAGCTTAACGAATTTAAATTTCATGAAGAAGAGCCAATTTTAACGCTTAAGTCGAATTTTATCGACATTATGGAAAAATAAGAATGGTGAAATACACCGTCTCTTTCCGGATTTAACGAGACAACTTCTGTTGGCGCATGGCCACTCTATACTCTGTGGATGTACACGGTGATGTGCTGTGGGTTGCATTATGTTCCCGCAAATAGGTACAAAGGTGATGGCGTTTCGTCAGACATCCGTTTTAGTAACATAGGTTATTATTTTATTACCAGCAGTTACTGTGTTATATATAAATATTCGTAACATTTGCGGATCTCTGTAACTTCTATATAAGACGTCCTTTTCCAACTGAAATTCATTGAAAAGGGTCCAGTAATGCATATAGACCCGTAGGTAACAGAGTCCAGCGACTGTCTCTTGCAAGTGCGGTAATCTACTTTCGGACTGTGCAATTTATTAACTATTTCTCAAAAAGGTCCCTATTCCAGTGTCTAGTTCATTGGTTTGTCATCATAATAATCTTAAAATTGCAGCGAGTTACATCAGAATCTATACTCAAAATGCGGAAATTAAGATCCCCCGGTAAACTGACCGCCGATCGGAATGGTCGCACGATCTAAGGGATCAAACATCTTCGCTGGCTCAAGCACTGGAACCGTGAGTTTGAATAGCAGTCGAGGCGTAGATGTTTATCCGCATTTCATATGTGTTTGCGTTTTCCTGTGTATATAGCGGCTTTGCGACGGGGCTGATCACTTTCCCAAGAAGTCCTACCAACTGTCTATAAGATCCATAGTTTCAGATTAAGTCTGATGGTAAACAGGCCAGAGCCTCTAACACGAAATGTAGAAGAAGAAGACGTAAACTGATCATTAAACTCGAATGAAATGAGTGAAATTGACTGCAATGCGCATGCCGTAAAGATGTTGCATCAGATCGGTGAAAGGACTTGATATGTGCCCTGTATCTAATTTTCTGTGCGTGAGTAATTGTAAAAGATACTTTCAAGAAATACGGAGCGGAAATGAGGCCTGGGATCATTTGATTCGGGCTAGTGGACCTGTAGTGGGTGTTTGTGAACGCAGTAACAAACATAAGTGCTTCATAATAAGCAGGGGTTTTATTTACTCGTTATCTGTTACTTTCTCGAAAATTGAGTTTCTCTATGGAATTCGTAAATTTCATTGGAGTTCTTCAGTAAATGTTCATCAGTATGATCTGAATAAACCACAGTCAAAAGGGATTCATGGAAATTTTTGTATGTCGTACACGGATTTATACGAAATTGACTTATTTGGGCTTTGTTACTAGCAGATTTTCCAGCAGACGTGACGAAAATAAAGGGCGATTCTTTTCTTCGAAACGCGTCGTTTTATGATGCTCATGGTAAAAGAGTGAGTACACGAAAAACAATCTCAAAATAGCATGAAAGGTAAACTTTCCTTAAGCATTACTAATGTTTTCTTTACATTTCATTACTCCTTAATTTCACGCAAGGAGTTCTCTTCTAAACCTTCACACATGCTGCGAAATAAGCGTTATCCCCTGCGAGTCTTGTTTCCCTGCCGAATAGCGGTGTCGGAGAAGTTGCCGCTGACTGACGGCGCTTTGTACGTAGCTTTCGCCCAAACAGTTGGCATGGGGCTTGCAGGAAGGTGTGATAATTCCCGGTGGCATCTGATCGTTGCATGTTCGAACAAGATGGCATCGGTATGAAAGTCTGATGCCTTCGTTCTCTTTTCGAAAGTCTGTGTTTGAATTCCAAGCAAGGGAATTCTGAGATTGATGCCTTGTTGCATATGAGGCCATATTTATGCCACAATCTGGAAGACCGAAGACTGATTATCCGTTATAGTGAGAACCGCATTTCTCATGAGGCAGTTTGAGGTTCTTCCATCTGACAGATCATTTACACCCAAAATTCACGAGGTTCAAATGCGACAAATTTTAATATGCAGTTTGTTGGTTCATAGAAGACCCTAATTGATCTGGAGAGAGCGTACCGCATTAGTAAGTTATTTGGACTGGTAGATGTAGCGAAAATAATGCTATATCGGAATATTGAGTTTGTCAATTGACTGACTCTAAAGTACGCAGGTATACATTTTTACCACTACAAAATATTTACAAATTTCGAAGTACAATATATTTACGTCTACTGAAGAGCTAGTATTATGCGGCATTACACAAATGTAGACTTCTCACGCGTGGATGTAATATTTTATTCTTCCTCTGTATTTTTAGAATTAATCAGAATGAATTACGATGCAAGAAGTGAAACGTGTTGCTTTATTAAAAACATTTTGAAAATAGTATTGTGACGTGTCAAAGCATTGCCAGGCAACGGCTCGATAACCACCCCGCCATACGGGCACGCAACAATAGGACGAATGTTTATAGCTCGTTGTTGGGAAACAGTCAGCACGCCAGTGGACTGACGAGATTGTTATCACGTGACTTGTTTTCTGTGTGGTCGGCGCTACGCAACAACATAATTGTGTTTTCTACGTTGTCCGTGCCGCGACTATATAACACGAGTCCTCTTGCAGCTAAGAAGAGTCCAGGAGGGTCAAGCGCTTGAGAGTACAAGGACGGGAATGGAGCGTGTTCTTAGTGAATTGTGAAGATTAGTTAAGTACAGATTAGGTCATAGGAGTACAAAATGATTGAAGGCAAGAAAATTTCATAGTGATTTGAAGTGCTAGTTTCTGTAGTGAGATCTGTTGCTGCGAGGCGGCTAGTGGAAACTGAGAATCCTAGTGCGTGTGGAACGGTAAACTTGAAAGTACGTAAATCAGCAATAGCACTGTATTAATTGTAATTAAGAGAGAAAATCTAGAACCCGTTATTTTCGTCACGTGTATCCTCCTACACGTGACTATATTAAACATATAACCGTAGACCTTATGCATCACATCATATGATTAACATAAGCATTTACCTCTTACGTCGTATGACCTTCCCAGTGGTGGGCTCTTCTGAACGTAGTAGAAAAATTACAGGATGCATAAGCTGCGAATAATTCGTTCACCAGGTGGGAAATTGCGAGGTTCTCAAGTATGACTGTAATCTTTGAATTTATTCAATATTGATGCTGTGTGCAGATAAGACCAAATGATGTATAAGATTTTCTTACAATCGCAGAGGCAGCTTGAAACACAAATTCTTAATAACGCGGATTATTATAAGCTTATTATGCCTGCCTCAGATGAGTATGGAGTGCTGAAAATATTACAATTGACAAGAAAAACCGAAGTCCTTGGAGAAGATTAGGACCCAGCGCCACTTTGTTCACCACAATTCCCATATGGACTGCCATGTAAATGAAACTGGGCTTCCACTGTGACAGGTCGACAATTATTCATCTTTGCTACCCCAAATTCTCTCAGGTTAATGTCAAACATTTGTTAAAATTAATTTAAAACTTTTTTCTTACCCCGACCTTTAACCCGCTGCTTCGAACGCCACAATATTAACGCCCACACCACAGAAGCTTTAGAAGGCAAATGCAGAAATTTCTGCTGCTGTGACTCGTATATTTGTAGTCATTACCTTATTTCGGAATGTAGCATCTGTTGAAGAAATATAAAATGTTCTTTGAATAGCTGCAAAATAATTATTCCCTTTGTCAGAAATGAAAGCATCCTTTTTAATTAATTACGTCCCTTTCATTACTGCATGTTACGGAGTGAATAAACACGAATTTCTAGGATCTGGTAGTGTCAACGTGTTGTATCTTCGGCTGTCATATTTTTTATCCACTTATTATGATAAATTTTCCTACTGTTATGTCGCGGAAAGTTACACCATCTGACTTCAAGAGGAAAGAACTTGATCTTCTTGTGAGGATTTCTTATTCTTATTTCATAAATCTTTCGGATAAATGTGCTTCAGCTCATGGAACATATTTTGGCTGCATAAAACACATAACAAATTTCAGTGGCAATTTAAGAGGTAATTACTTTCATGACTCTCCAAATTTAGTGCTGAAAAATGTACCAATACCTTCAAAATATTTCTCAGTTTGTTATTTTTTCCTTTTTTAAGTTCCTTAATAATTCGTAAGCCACAGAATTCTGGAAAATTTTCCAAAGTAGAGAAAGTCTCTTTCTGCCTTACTCAGTGAGAATGTCACGCTTGAAAATTTTATGTTGCAATATCATATTATACAAGAAAATTATAAATTATTTGGGTGGTAAACTGTATTTGTTGTAGTTGTAACTATGTTTGCATTGTATTCATTGTGTATAGTGCGTCCTTAATTGTATATGTAGTTCTGTATGCTGTGTTTTATTTGAACGTGTTATATTATTTTGTGATGTGTGTTGTGTGTTATTGTAGTACCACTGCCACCTGGATAGAAACTAATTCACAGTTAAACTAAATGATAATAATAATCGGCAGATAAGATTAAAAATTCCGGCATCCGTGTATTTAAATATAAGATACACAGATGCCGAAGTTCCTAAACTTGTCTATTAATGGTAGCATGTATTTAATTTATTTCAAACTGTCTCGGTTACATGTTCAAAGACTTAGAGATATGACTGTCTTCCTATTTACGTCTGTAGAATCAACTAAGCAGTTATTATTTTGACTTGTAGGTTAGTTGATTATTGCTTAGCGTAACTGTGATAAAGATGTTATAAAAAGAAACTCTTATCAGAGATATTCATACTAAGTTATGATAGATCCAGGAAGAGAGAGCTGCAGCATGAATATGACATTGTTTAACAAGCCAATGTTTTGAAACATTCAGTTACTGAATTGGTTTTGAGACAGAGTCCCATAGCGAAATGGAACTGGATTGGTGTGGTGAAAAAAAAAGTGACGGTCGATGTGGCGCTGGAATCACGACAAGTGGCGCTTCTACGGGAACTGAAGCTATAATTTAAGCTGCACGGTTCGTTACCTCTGTGCAGATTATAAAATTATTGGGTACTGAAACGGGGCAGCGGACGAGAATGTAAATGCAGTTCTAGTCAAGTTACAAGCCCGGGAGCTTTTTTTTATCGCTAGAGACACAGAATAAAGAAGCGATGAGAATGTTCTAGATTGACCAATACACTATAATATCAATGCAGTAATGGGTATATTTTAAACACCCAGAATGTCAAAGAAACACACACGGGCTTCAGAGATGATAAATTAATTGCGGTGAAATGTTACATAAGTCCTTATTTTAAAAAAAGTATATGGGCTTAATTTCAAACGTAATTTGAATGTAGCTTGAGGCGTTATTACACGTCAAAAATGAAGGTACACTATATGTGTGTCATTGCCGTACAGATCCGTCAACGCAGGTTCATCCATCATCTCTTATTGACATCTGGAGTTGGGCAACACAAGACAGTATATATATATACATGTACCGACATTGAGCAGTCTATATTTAGAAAATAGCATGATGCAAATAAAATAATGGAAGAATCCGCAAAGAGGCGAATAAAAGGTATGAAACAGAACGATAAATCGACAGTGCTTCTAGTAACATGGAATTTTAAAACACAAAATTACTGTTAGTGTTCAAAGCTCCTTTATTACAGTGTATAATGTACGAGTATTAGTAAATATATATTTTAGTATTCTTATCTCATTTGCAAAAATGCTATAATTTGTATTAAGCTTATTCATAATTAATATTGGTAATTATATGAATTTAAAGATTTTCCTCATTACCGGAAAAAATTAATAAGCCAGAAGAGATCTTAACATTGAGGAGTTAGCATTTTTTCTCTCCTCTTATTCCAACTTCGGAGCATAGAGCTGATTTCTGAGTTTATTGACCATTTTTGTAGACAGGAGGACTCCTTGGACGGGCGATCAGCTCGTCGCAGTCTCGACCTAAACACATGACAACACAAACACAGAATAAAGACATACACACCACAAATCTATGCCTTGTGTGGGATTCGAATTCACGATCACGGCTTCCAAGCGAGCGAAGTCAATACAAGCCCTAGACCGCTCAGCTACCGTGACCTGCGAGGAGTTAGCAATGGGACATTGAATTCATGTTAAATGTTGTTGGTTACATAATTGTTATCGAAACTGAACAATATTTAGCGACAAATATAAAACTTTCAACGGAATTGCTAAGAAATAAATGTCATTCCACCTCAAAAATAAAATAAATGAAAATGTTGCTGAACTTTTTAAGAAAACGAACCGAGGTCATCGCGAAGGTGATCAGTTAATTTAAGTTTCCATTAAACCTCAGTCCAAATCTCTTAGGATAACATTACCTACTTCCTTCATATTCGATGTTTTGTGTAATGTATTTCCGAGTTGAAGAGGTAAATATAGTGCTTCAGTGCTAACGACTGGACCCTGGGCTACGTATCTATGCAGGTTCCCACGTGACAATCTGCTCCATTTTAATGCTTTATTCTTTGATACCTTTCCATGCGTAAGGTTTCCAGCTCTGTGAAAAGCTTCATAATTGTGTGATAGTGATATTATAAATTTATAAATGATTTCCAGACTGAATGATGCCTAAGTAAATAGCATGAAATATTGTAAGTATACTTAATTTGATTTTAGGTAACCAACGCCTCAATGTAATTAAGGCGTTTAACAAACATAGGATTAACTGAGATATAGAGTAAAAAGTAAAATTTTCCTTGTGCTTAATTTATTAAGCACCATGACATGGGGACATGTGGGGAATTGGATATTCTTCTAACATTAGGAGCGAACATACCAAAAACTTGCTGATTTTATGCACTTCATTTCAAATAGTTCTGTAGTAGCCTTTGGCTCCACAAAAGCTTACTCTAAGAGATTCTTTTGAAACAGAAATTTCTGAGGCTGTATCTACCTCTGAGATCAGATGGTGATGTGATACATGACGTATTGTATCACTAGATATGAATATTTCTTTTGGCTACTTCACTGTGATATCAATACCTGTGCAAGTGACGGAGGCAGTCTCTGAAACGTCGGATACAAAATCAATCTTTATACAGCTGAACGACCGATAAGACTTCATGACAGATAGTTACCGAGAAAGCTTCAAATCATGTAAATAAAAAGCACATTCGAGTTCTTGAGGCACAATTCAAATTTATCGAAGTGGAAACCACCGAATTTTAAACACAATTTCTGTGCCTCTCAAGTGTATTCAATATAGATCTGCAATTAATTATTAAAATGACTGCATATGCTTATATCTGTTCATTATTCATATTTGAGAGAGAGTCTTAAAAAGAGGTACATTTTCAGACACAAACTAATGAATATTTGAGGACCTTTCTTTCCTTTTGAACCCTGGAAGATTAACTGCGATCATTCTGGGACGTCACTGTGTTCCACGGGGGGGAACAGATGCAGACTATGTATACATATCTTGAAATATTTTCATTCTTATACAGTAGATTACCCTGGAGCAAGCACTTTTTGCTCTAAGTAGGAATCTTTCTCTTCCAAAGATCGCTAAGGCTACTTGGCTCTTCAGACTGCAGACATCAATCTTTCCTGTTGTCTCCGGTTGTTTTCAACACTGACAACTGCTGCTAGAATTCCGGCTTTACTTCTACAGTTACCTCTTCTAAACTACTACTACTACTACTACCACTACTATTAATACTAATACTCTTAATACTACTGCTGCTGCTTCTACTACTACTACTACTACTACTACTACTACCACTACCACTACTATTAATACTAATAATCTTAATACTACTGCTGCTGCTTCTACTACTACTACTACTACTACTACTACCACCACCACCACCACCACAACCTCTGTCAATGTCACCAATACACTCGCCACTACCACTAACCCTGGCATGACGGCTATAGTTACTGTTTGCATTAACTCCATGGACTTGTACTATATGACAAACATGTTATGATACGTATATAGAGTGTTCTATTTAAACCTCCCACACTTTATCATATTGTAACTTCACGCCTTATTTGATATAGCGAATTTATTGAACACTCGTTCTCACAATCACACAATTTACAATTACAATTACTGCCCTCGGCAGTATAACAAATTATCACATCAAATCTTCCAACCACGCGTTCGGTTCTTCTTCCCGCGGCTGCTGCTATATTCCAACTGTCTTCGGCGGCTGCTGCATTTTAACTGACCCCTTAGGCAGTGTGGTTCTCTTATAAACCCTCAGCCAGACAACGGGAAAACGCCTCGCTTCCTTGTGCTCATAGCGCAATACGTAACACTGTCTTAGAACAGAAAGTATGAATGGTTGGAAAATTAAGCTAAAGGAAATACAAGAACAACTCAAAACATTTTATTTGACACACTAACAACCCTCTACATGTGCTCCATTGTTAGCATGAACAATATGCAATCTGTATGCAATTTCTTGCCACGTTCTTTCCAACATGTCCATTGGTACAGTAGCAATCGTTTCACGGATGGAGCCTCGTAAATCTGGGAGGTCATTTGCTGGAGGCGCGAACACACGGCCCTTCATTTAACCCCAGAGGAAGAAATCGAGCGGAGTGAGTTCCGGTGAACGTGGTGGCCACCGAATTCGTCCGCCACGTCCAATCCAGCGCTTTTGGAAGGTGGCATTGAGAGACCTCCGAACATCCAGACCCCAATGTGGGGGACTCCATCTCGTTGGAAGATTATGTTAGGTTGCAGATCGGCTATCTGAGGATACAGAACTGTTCTAACATATCAAGGTATACGCGGCCAGATACTGTAGCTGCACCAAAGAAAAACGGAAATAAAATTCTTTGAGTTTTTCTTTCATCTGGTGTTAATTATATTCCATAATTTATCACAGTTTGTTCGCAATTATTGATTAAAATGTGGGAGGTTTGAACGGAACACACTGTATTACGTTAGCAGAACCATCGTCACCAGAGCAATGGTTATTTTTGTAGCTCAAAATTGCCTCCTGAAATACAAAGTATAAAATAAGTGATTCATACTTTCTTTCTGTGGCATTGTTCTGTAGTGTATTTTCTATGAAATTAGTTACGTCTTCTTAATTACACTTAGTTTCTTATTCGAGGTTTTATTAATTCATTTCTGAGACCCTATGAAGGGGTATCAGTATTTTGTTTTTTCAAATTTTAAGTCTCGATCCTCATCTCTCTGAATGTTTTGACCTGTATATTACTCAAATCTGAATCAAATACGTGTGAATCCTCATTCTCAATAAACAAGCGAAGGACGAATCTCATTTCATACGTAGATCCCTAGTTCAATTTATCCAGCAGAACCAAATTAAGGGCGAAGCCAAACCCGATGGAGAGTATATAAGAGGCTTGGACATGTCGGCGGTCAAGTTTATGCCCATTCTTGTGGCTACGCTGTCGATCTAGCAGAAGCTAATTAAGGTGAGATGTAACCTGCTGTACAAATTTTAGCAAGAGAAGAAACGTAAAAAGAAATCATTTTTATTGACAGTATTTATAGACCTACAATTTTGTTCTGTATATTATGACTGGTCACTGTAGCAGAGCGATGTAAGTCATGCACTGTCTTTGCTCGCTCCGAAGCCTGGATCATGGGTTCGAGTCCCATACAAGGAATGGATGTTTGATGTGTATATGTGTTTATTTTGTGTTTGTGTTTTCCTGTATTTAGGTAGAGGTCTTACGACGAGCTGATCACCCGTCCAAGGAGTCCTACCATCTGTAAAATGATTATGAATTTAAAAATCAGAGGCCAAGACCCAATGGGGCTTTAGAAACAATGGAAAATGTATATATTATGGCTGTATAATTTATAACTAACTGAACCCTATAACAATTCAAAATAAGTTCCTTTCAGTTTTGAGCATCTGAAGATGGTCCCGAAGGTTGTAAACCTGTAAGCTCATATATATATATATATATATATATATATATATATATAATTCGATTATTTATATTATACTAAAATAGTATGTACTGGATGCCTTATCATTCAAGGGTCTAGAGCAGAAGCCTGGAACGACAGAGAACTTGATATTTATTTATTTATATGTGGTATTGAAAGTGTATAAATAACGTAACTTTAGATACTTCGCTATGTGGAAGTGAAGCACTTACAGTTAAGACTGTACAGAATACTTCTGACGATATACTTAACTAACAGCTAAGATTTCATAGACTAGATGAGGCTAGGAACGACAATATTAAGAAAGAGCTTAAAATAAATTCAATACGAACCGAAATAAATGAGAATAGGCAGAATTGGCAAAACATCTGATTAGAAAGACTGATGAAATAACATCGAAACAAATTTCACAGTTGATAACAAAAACATGAGGACAGCCGAATATTTTGGAATTATTTTGGAATAGGTGGAACGAGTATGTGACTTCGGAACTGTCTTTATTACCTATATCATCAAGTGCATAATAATAATAATAATAATAATAATAATAATAATAATAATGAGTACTATGGAATCGTGTGTAGATCAAGAAATCATGATTTCTGATGAAGGACGCTTTTATACCCGACACCAAAAGCAGCCATGTTGAATGGCCGATTATCAATTCAGGTTTCATTTAAATTTAACGTGCAACTTTCTCTTCTACCCTGAAGATAGAGAAAACAGATTCTTCCGAAACGTTACATATTCCTATATGCCACATTACGCAACGTCGCATATCGGAGGAGAATGTTCTAGTGTTCTTCCGTTACTTAATTAAGAAGGTTCAGGTATAGTGGACAGGTATGAGTATGAGTACGAGGGGTGAGCCATAAAACTGGCCCTAACACTGCGACCTTGAATTGTCTATTTTGCTTCCCCTTTGAATTAACCTTTATTAATCCTACACTTGGAATGAAATGTAGGACTTTGTTAACGGGGGCGTCATAAAAGTCACTTGGTTCCATGAAGAATTGACCCAGGTGGCGATATCTTAAATAAGCTATAACCTCACAATCACATAAGATGTGTGGCTGATTCGTCTTCTCGTAAGCACCTCTCGCAAGTTTGATCCTCTGTCAGTCCCACTTTCGGAAGGTGTTCTTTTAGGTGGCAGTGTCCAGTAAGTAATCCTACCCCCAGTCTGAGTTGATCTCTGTTTAATCTTAACAGGTCCCTCGTTCTCTTGTCAGAGGGTCCTAATATAAATCCTTTTGACTGTTAATGGACAGGTATGACGAAACACAGAATGAGCAATTACATAAAAATAATGGTGGGTAAATGTCGGTGACAGGCCACTCGGGAGGTCAAAGCGCATGCGGGGAAGAATTTAGTTAAGCCGTTTCATTATACAGTAGCGTTACGTGGGATTTCGGTTTAGAGGGGCTCGAAATTAGGTTCAAAACAAAAGTTTCGAGGACAAATTGAAGTTTCATTGAGATACTTGTCGAAGCTTCCATCTTCAGTGATATAACATCATGTAATCCGCAGAACTGCCTGTTTCATGCTAATTCCTGAAGTGATTTACTTTTCAGTCCTGAAAATGGAGGCGACGTGTTCTTCCGAAATATCGGTTGACATGCAACAGACTACACTGCGTTGTATCCCAGAAGCCAGAAATTTCCAGAAAATCAATTAGTTTATAGTTGATGGTGTAAAGTTTAATACACTGTAATGTTTATTTACAACTCAGAAATCTGTCATATTTTAGTTTCAATGAAGTTTCACCTCTAACGTACTGAGCACTGTCATTCCAAACAAGGCTTATCAATATATATTCTAATAGGCCACGGTATAAGTAGTAACCGTAACCACCCAGTCTTTCTCCTGACACATTTTGCTTTGACATCAATACGAGCAACACCGCCCTCACTTTTCGATATATCGGAACTCGAAATGGATTATTTTCTAGGAATTTACGTGCAGTATATGTCGAAGGTTTATATGCCGAGAAGTTTGGCGGAGAGGTAAAACTTGCAAAACGTGTTCTGATTATACCCGATTCGAAGTTTTGCGCCGTTTCCGAGACGAATGTTAGATTAATTAATAGCTGGAAATACGAATCATTATTTTCTACCAAATTCTTACCTATTGTCTTTCATGATCATTTTTCAGTTTCATTAGATGATATATGGGGGCACGCGGTAGCATAGTTGGTTGAGACGCTATGCTACAAGCTCGAAGGTCGCGGGTTCGACTCCAGATTATTTGAATTCCTTCAATTGACCTAGTCCTTCCAGCTGCACTATGACCCTCGGGTCGACTAAGCCTCTAACAGAAATGAGTACCAAAAAATCTTCCTGGGTGGTAAAGGGCGGCCGGCACGTAAGGCTGACAACCTTACCGCCATCTGTGGGCCGATTGTCTAGAAGATGTGGGAGTCTCTACGTCTCACAACCCTATGGGTTTCACGGCCTGTTGAAGGAATAGCTTTACCTTATATATAACGTGTACAGTCAAAACGCAGTTGTTGAATATTCAGGAATAAATAACGAATCATTCTTGTTATTGACTTGCAAGTGTAGTTTTTGAAGTGTTCTAAAAAGTAGTTTTACCAACATCACAAATCCATACAAATCCTAATAACCACATGACGTGTATTAGAATGGAATTTTCTCCCTGCGTAATGCTCTTCTTTACAAATCTGCATGCCTCATGGCAATACAAGTAGAGAACAGTCAATAAAGTAATTGCCCTTTAGCGACACGTGCAACATTGAATAAAGTAATATTGTATGGTTATTAATCTCGCGAGGCATGTGAAATTATTGACAACATGTGTTTGTTAATTACATGTTGTTTGCCTACTCTAATTGCGAACGGGATATTCGTAAGGATCTGACGAATACTTGATCATGCATTGCGTGCCAAGTATGTCAGTCACTGGATATAAAATAAGCTGATTTTGTTTTGAAATGTAAATTACTTCGCTACAATTAGTATTTTACTCTTAGGTCTATTATAAATGTTTTTTCATTGCTGGTGGGGTGGGACTAAGTCCCTTGTACTGCGGCCACTTCTGGCCTATTTTACCAGCCCCAGATGATA
>NW_019725423.1:1842834-1909305 GCF_002891405.2 Cryptotermes secundus
TCCTTCCAGCTGCACTATGACCCTCGGGTCGACTAAGCCTCTAACAGAAATGAGTACCAAAAAATCTTCCTGGGTGGTAAAGGGCGGCCGGCACGTAAGGCTGACAACCTTACCGCCATCTGTGGGCCGATTGTCTAGAAGATGTGGGAGTCTCTACGTCTCACAACCCTATGGCTTTCACGGCCTGTTGAAGGAATAGCTTTACCTTATATATAACGTGTACAGTCAAAACGCAGTTGTTGAATATTCAGGAATAAATAACGAATCATTCTTGTTATTGACTTGCAAGTGTAGTTTTTGAAGTGTTCTAAAAAGTAGTTTTACCAACATCACAAATCCATACAAATCCTAATAACCACATGACGTGTATTAGAATGGAATTTTCTCCCTGCGTAATGCTCTTCTTTACAAATCTGCATGCCTCATGGCAATACAAGTAGAGAACAGTCAATAAAGTAATTGCCCTTTAGCGACACGTGCAACATTGAATAAAGTAATATTGTATGGTTATTAATCTCGCGAGGCATGTGAAATTATTGACAACATGTGTTTGTTAATTACATGTTGTTTGCCTACTCTAATTGCGAACGGGATATTCGTAAGGATCTGACGAATACTTGATCATGCATTGCGTGCCAAGTATGTCAGTCACTGGATATAAAATAAGCTGATTTTGTTTTGAAATGTAAATTACTTCGCTANATGACCTGACCCTGGATCGAACTCGGGCCGCCGCGGTGGGAAGCCAGCGACTAACCGCTTGAGCTATGGCGCGGCCAATATTACAAATGATAGTCCACTTCATAAGATATAGTTCTGTGCTGGAGAAATTTGGCGTATATGGTAAGATATTTTGTATTTACACAAATTATAAAAGAAAGAAGTTTTGTTTAGGCGTCAGATATCTGTAAGAACATATCTTATTCCTCATCGGATATATTCCGAAGTAGATCTATCAATAGGCACAGCAGGTGTACATCGCTGTTAAATTCTATTTTTTTTTTCCCAGGTTACTAGAGGACGGTCCGTTGAAACCAACGGTAAACTGAAAATATTAATACAGGATTTCCATTTGTCATGGTCGGAGTCCAGAGAAAGCCATTCCCTGTTAGGAACAAAAGAGGGCCCGCTCATTCATGAGCTACTGCATAACTTACTTTCATGCAACTCTCGACAGTTTGTTCTGCCGTAGCCCTGGGCTACGCAGTTTCAGAGCCATCACTCCCTTTATACAAAAGATTTTTTCGACATTTCATTGATCCCGAAGGTTCATTACCTTGTTCAGAAGATCCTCCACTTGTCCCTATCCTGATCCAGATCAATACCGTCCATACCACCCCAGCCCATCTAAGATCCATTTTAATATCACCCATCCAGCTATGTCTTGGTCTTCTTACTGGTCTTTTTCCTTCTGGCTTTCTTACCATTATCCTATATGCTTCCTCTTATCCCCCGTACTTGCTACATGCCCTGCAAATCTCATTCCTCTTGACAGCTTCCATATTCACGTCCTTACTGGCCGGAAACTGTCTCACAACTAGCTATTCTAGACTTATCCTGCTTATAACACCTAGGCACGGATCTCACAGAAAACACCTCTCCAAACAGTTTTATTTTTATGTCACTTAGCTCTCGAGCGGACCGCATAGAGAACACACCTTCCCACTTTATCCATTGGTGAGTGTTAGGAATGAGTTACGCCTTTACGTAGCAACGACCGTAGTTTATAGAGTCATTACTTAGCAACGGATCTGCATGCTACAATACGAAACGTACCGCATTGGAAACGACGGTCACAACCATTCTTCTTTACCGCTAGAACGTAATTATCTAGCCGTTGCCTAGTAACTACAGCCGGGATACATGCACATACCCACGGACTTTCCTTTGATATAACGCAGACCGTATGGAAAGAGACGCTTCTAGCAAATCTTCTACTGTTGTATGTGTATTCGTTGCCGAAGCAACGTGTTTGTCGAGCCGTTTTCTAGCAAGAATAGTGGCATACACAGACACACAGACAAGTCTCTTCTAGCTCCACTATTCCGGCTTTCAGACTTTAGGGGATTACACAGACACACACAGGAAACAAGATGACCTCACAAGCCTCCTTCTATTTTCAAAATAAGTAAATTGGGCTAATAAAGGACGTTTGACGCTCACTTTTCCTGTGGGTTTATTTATCATAGGTAGTCTGCATTAAATGTGCTACTTTCAACGAGTGTAGAGGGAGTTTTCAAATGCTTGTTGAATCCTGATTTTAATTAATTCGTCAGGATAAAAGGTCCTCTGAATACGAGTACATTCCCACTAAAGACAGTCTGTTGTTTTCCATTCTCTCCGGATATGTATCCACTCTGTATGTTTGTATTGCCCCTGTACTTATAGTTTGTCCTGTGTTGTGCGACATTTTTAAGTTATGTGGTAGGAGACACATCTTAATCTCAGGCAGCATTCTTATTTCGGATAATTTTTGTTGTTTACGGTTACTTTGTATGTGCTTCGTAAGTTCCATATTCAGCTGCTGAAATATCCATTGTCTTAGAGATCCATAGTAACACACACCTGTCACTTGATTCATTCGTTGCTCTCCTACTAATGTTCATTTGTGACATTCACAGAAAACTGTATCCAGAGCATCATATTGCATTTCAAAGGGACTCAGATAATTCCCAGACGTCGCTTTGTTCTGTGCCTTCTGCATTCATCTGTTACAGTTTAAGGTACATTAGATCATTCGTTTCGTACTCATCACGTGCCGATCACGGTGACCGCGCGGTGTAAAGCATGAACTGTCTTCACCCGTTCGAACGCTGGGATCGTGGCAAATCCCACTTAGCGTTTATTCTCTTTGTGTGTAGGTAGCGGCCTTGCGACGGGATGATCCCCGCCCAAGGAGTCCTACCGACTGTCTTAGAATTAAGAAACTGAAGTAACACGAAACATTTCACGGATGCCTTATTCTCCAAGTGGGAGCAAGAGAAAAGAGAGAGACCCGTCATATGTTCAACAGGGTTGTATAAGCTACAGCCAACGTTTCGTAGCGTACAGCAATATGACGATCATTCTCTTCTGAAATATGACGTCATGTAGTCTGCTAGATGATGACCTACGTTTCAGAGGAAAAGGCTGTATCGATATTCTGGATAGAAGATTGCGTCACGCAACAGAAGACAATAATTTTCTGTCATCCGAAAGAATTTCAATTCTTATTCATTGGTACTACCATGTAAAAAATTAGGAACGGACATGTTTGTTGTGTATTTATATTTACTTAATGTACACCATTTTAAATTTTTTCAAATACAACTTTTTAAATGTTAAAGATATATTTACCAGAATCCGTATGAATATGTATTTGTGTTTCATGTAAAGTAGTAATTATATTATACCAAAAAGAATGATAATTACATTCACCCTAAAATTTGGACGGAAAATCTCCCCCAAAACCAAAATTTATCGAAATCATTTTAGCAGATTCAGGCCAGAAGCAATGAGACGTACAGACACGATGTTACACTTTGTGTGAAGCATGTACACAATACATATCCACGTTTCTTCTCATGTCCAGAAGTAATGAGTTATGGCAAGTAAGAGGAGCCATTTAGTGTTGATATTCAATTCTTTACGATCGTTGAGACCGCTTTCTCACTTAAGTTTCTTTGTTGTATACTTCAAAGACAACATTCACAAGTTTTATCCAAGCTAGCATGCTTCCAATATCCCACTTCTCCCAGTGAAACTACGTGACATTTTGGACACTGTGGGTTTAAGCTGAATTGAAAAGTTAACCGCTTTTTAGGCCAAGGAACACTGAGTTCTGGGGCGCTACTATTCTGAGAAGTGTCAAAATGTCTGGCGTTCTGACGCTGCCTTGTTTGTCCCCTTAGTTACGCCTCGATACTTCCTGCGTCACAACAGTAATGAAGATTATGTTGGGCTTTGTTTAAAGGTGAAAATTTCTAGTGCATTCGTTTGTTCTGAAACTGGTACATTTTGTTCCCGAGCCAGTCTGCGCTAACGCGAGTGGGTCCTTTCCTCTGGTGCTAATGGTGATGAGTTTGGATTTGACTTGTGATGTAGTGGAAAAGGAACTCTCATTTGGATGTAAGCTGTCGGCTGCCTGAGCTGTGTATAGTTGGGGGGAGACAAAATGGGAATAGTACGAACTTCTAATGGAACGACCTGTTTGGTCCATAGATCTGTTCTTTGTTATCCTGTATTCAAGCAGCCTGTTGCATTACTACATCTAAAACTCGGCGAGGCCATGTTGGGAAGGGTATGGCAAGAATTCATTTACCGTGTGGACATCTGCCGAGTCACTCATGGTTCCCACATCGAAAGTTTATGAGGTAAAAATAAACTTTCAGAGTTTCTCTTCAAAATGACGCGTATATGATGTCTGTATATTTCGTAGTTCTTGTGCAATAAATAATTTAAAGTGTTCCCCGACTTTATGTACATCCTGTACTACACAGTCCGTCAACAATGCAACAAATTGTTCCTTCTTTCTTACACTTTCACTTTCGACACAACATGGTTCGGCCCTAAATGTCCATCTTCAGGTGTCTTAATATGCTTAAACTGCTACACTGCATTAATATTGCCATTCGTCGCATATGCGACTGCGCGCTTCATGATTTAAAATGTCATATTCGTAGTCAATTGGTATGCGCTGAAGTAGCACACTCTATAGTTCACTTAATTTAAATCAAATAAAATCTATTACAATTTTCTGTTTTCTGTTCTTTTTCAAAGTCAAATTCACATTGCTACTGACAGTCAGTCATTCAATCAGTCAGTCTCTGTGTCGAGCCCAATCTGAGGCCCATGACCAGATATTTATTAGTGTTTGGCAGACCTAGGAATAATTTGTGCGTAACTGCTACGATTTCTTTGACCTTAACAGTATTTAGAATTGATATGTTTTACGAAAATATCATGACAGTTTTAAAGTTCTGTATACCGTTGTAGCATTCAGAAGTTGAATATGTGAACTCATAAATAATATAATTTTCTGCATATCGCAATGCTTCAAATTGCTTGTTGCTAAACAGTTAACTGCACAGAATGGCATCCGTTTCAATTCCACTTTTCGTAGTTTAATAAGGTGTCTGTGTGGGCACTGTAATCCACACTGTCCCTTCAGAGTCCAGCTACATCACAACTGAACAAGTGAATTAAAAAAAAAATCCTTTGTTTTTCTTTTCAACTGTCGCACAAAACATGAAACGTTTAACTGTGGCATCTGTTGATCCTGTCGAAAGAAACTGTTCCCCATAAACTGAATTTAATTACTCACAATGCAGAAGCGCACGGGATTTTCAAACTGGATTATTTTATTTACGATTCTTCCTTAGTATCATTACGATGTACTTCCGTTCGGTTTCATTACAAACATGAATTTCAGTTGTGGATTTGAACATTTATTTCATATCCTCAATGTCTTTTTAATATTTAGCATATCACAACACTGTGACATGACGCCAAAAGCCAGAATACCGAAGTCAGAATAGACGTTCGTCGCTAGGCAAAGACTCCGTAAATACATTCCCGCTGCAACGAATACGCAAGCAACAATCGAGTAACCAGTTGCTATGCAGCGGAACTTCCAATCAATAGAGACGCTGTGTTTCCTGCGTGCTCAGTACAAAGTGGTTATAAGGAAGTGTTCGGCAGTATAGAACAGTCGTCGGAAGGGAAGAGTGGAGTTTCCAGACGACAGCCTTCAAGGATACGAGTCGGGGGGGGGGAATTGAATTCAGTCGGGTCTTCAGAATTGGCAGTTACAGAATAATTACAAGAAAAGAATTAAGCTTCACAAAGAAGAATTCATGTGTGATTTGAAGTGACAGTGAGACTCTTATAAATCCGTTGCCAGGATGCGACTAGTGAAGACTGAGAACCCTAGTGCGTTTGTAAGAGTGAACTGTAAAGTGTGTGGAAATAGCGACAGCGCTGTAATTGCCTTGAGTTCCGAGGTGTGTATATAGGGTGTCAATAAATCTAATCATCCAATCCAGAACCCATCTATAAGTCACGCACGCCCGCTACAAGTGACATTACTTCAGATATAATGATATTTATTTCGTATATTTATGGTTTATTTAAGGACGCATTAAATAACTCAGATTATAGAAGTTAAATGATACGCAAAAATTAGTTTGAAGGGTATGGAATAAGCTGTTCCCAGTGTCTGGACTGATAACCGCGAGATAGAATAGGCGGTCTTCTAATTATGGTTTGAACCCAAGACCACCCGAATATAAAGCTCACAACGTTGGGCTATTTCCCAACTTAGAATATCAAACACGGAAAACACTCCTGCTGGGTTTACTGCTTCTGCTTCATATTTATGTGCGATGTTGCTTAACCCTCTCCAAAGTAAACTGCAAACCACTCCTCTCGGCAACTGCAGAATCAACATGGCTGTCATTTCAAAGAGAACACTCCTCTTGCGCAGAAGCACAAGCCTCTTTCAAAAGAATATTTTTAAATATATCAGCGTATATTTCCAATATATTTCATAATTCATTCCATGTATGGTAATTAATTAACCTTGTGGTGACAAATTCACGATACATGATTATCCACATTAACTTTGTTTTAAATTAACGTAATTTACGTAAATGTATTATTGATTCTAATTATAAAGGCATTGCAGTGAATTTAAGTGTAATTTATTTACTTCGTTAGTCTCATATTTTAACTAGTAACTGAATTTTTGACACTACAAAAAATTAGCTTTAACAATTATTTGCTCATATCTATTCTATAACCTGTTTAGTTAAAATTATGTTTAATGAGATTCATATCATAGTAAAAGAACAATTTCATTTTACTATTTGAACTTAACAATCACTGAATTAATTGTGTAAATTTGTAATTGAGATTGATTACACATTCTATACAGGCCTACTGTTGGTTTACTATTGATTATCCACTACAGATTTTCTCATGAGTCTTGGTCGTAGATTTCATATTTATTCTGATTAGCATTCAAACGTTTAATAACCTGTGTGCGTATATAGTCTGCTGGATGAGTGTGGTAATCAACTAAGGAACAAAGCTGGTTCTGGTATAATAGTTTTGGTGTTAATTACATGAATTTATTATCATTCTGGCTGATGACATATGGGCAGACAGCTGATGTTCATCACTCGGGATTCGAGGCCGGTACCCCGCAGGAAGGGATTCAAAATGACAGTAAATCTTGATTATTAGAACCAATTGCAGCTGTGCATTCCTTTCAGTTAACGTAACTGGTGCGCCTAAAGCTTATCAGGGAATATCGCTCTTGGTAGTTCTAATGATTGCTCTAACTCCACATCATGCACTAGATGGCCATGCACTTCAATGGGTTCAGTTCTGTTCTGTCATAAGAGGGATATCCGGAAAGTAAAGATACAGATCCACTAAAAATGTTAGGGATTTTTTCAGAAATGGCATTGTTCCCGTGTGAGATAGGGACCGTATGACAGGGCAGAGTTCGCCGGCCACAGTCACGGCAACGGTGTGCTCGCAGTGTGTGTTTAAATGGCCGTGTCGATTCAGAATCCCGCCAGACGTGAGGTTCATGCTGTAATTTGATTTCTTCACGCGAAAGGAGAAACTGCTGCTGAAATTCATGGCCAACTTGTTTTTGTTTAGGGAGAAGTTGTTATGAAACGTGGCAAAATGGTGTCGTGAATTTGAAGCGGGAAGAAGTGATGATCATGATGAAATAAGGAGTGCAAGGCCATCAGTTGGTGAAATCATCCAAAAAATCGATGAAAACTTTCGTGCACACAGAGGTTTACCCAACGATTAAATTCATCAGCAATGTCAAGAAGTGTTCTCAGTGGCTAAGAGAGAAGGCCGGAAATTTCAACGAGGCTAATCGCTTTGCGGTCCATGAGAGCTATGCTGGAAAGTAAATAAATGTATGTAGTAAAATGGCTACAAGTGCATTCCTAAAAATTATGCTTTACAAATATTTTCTGGACTTTGTATCTTCACTTTCCGGATATTTTTCGTATTGCGGCAGAGCATGGTGATTGGAAGTGTTTAGAATCTCGGAAATGCGACTCCCATTCGACGTAAGACAAACGGTGTTACAATTTACATTCATATTTCCTGGAAATTTGAAAGTAAATATCAGAAATACGAGTATATTAATTATAGGAAGAAATTGCATGAGAAAATGAGTAAAGAGATGTAGCTATAGATCATGGGTATTGATGTTGGGAGAAGGTTGACACGTGATCTGAATTGTGTTCAGTGGCGTGTTTATAGCAGTTAAATCGATATTAAAAAAGTTGTCCCTGGGCCTAATACCAAGCTATAAAGTCTTATGGGAAGTGGATAGATAGAGCGATCCATGTTTTCTTGGCTTCGGCGATAGTTCAAGTTGAGAGGTCAGATTCACGTGCCGGTCGCTTTACCTCCGGAGAGAAACACCACTACCCATTAGATAGGAGGGTGAGTGAACATCAGAATCGGTCTGGACGATGTAGAGAATAGAAAATTATTACCCCCACAGGAACTCGAACTTCGACCCCTCGATCACCCAGCCCTTAGCCAGTCGCTATACCGACTGCACTGTCCCGGTTCCCAAACCAGTAGTTTATAGGTATCGTATCAGACTTGGTTAATGTAAATCTAAATTCAGCCAAAATGCATATAGTGTGTTTGTGGGAAAGCCAGAAGGAGAGAGACCACTGGGAAGACCAAGACCTAGGAGGGTGGACAGTATAAAATGGATCTTAGAGAGATAGGATGGGACGGTATGAATTAGATTGATCTGACTCAGGATAGGGGCCAGTGGAGGGCTCTTACGGTAATGAGTCCTCGGGTTCCATAAAATGCTAGGGAGATCTTGAGTAGCTGCAAAATTGGCGGCTTCTCAAGAAGGGCTCAGCTCCATGAGTGAGTGATACTCTTTGTGTTCCCTCGTTTTACCGAAGTATTTCTTGTGACCTAATTATGTCGTACCAAGATCCAGTTGTGCCTTCGGCTGTTGAGTGTTTAGTGGTTGCTATGATCAATTCCAGAAGCACCTCAGGTCATTGGTGCTTTGTTCACGTTTATTGTTCCGTGATGTCTGCTGCTCTACTATCGACAGAAGTCCTGACCACGTGACTAATGACGTGTTCGTGGTAACAGTACTCGTTACAGAGCGAAGGCAGGCACAGACGCCCTCGGCAACATAATTAAGAGCTCGCCCTCCACTTTGTTCCGGCTGTCCGCTTGTGGAGAACCACCCCCTCTCCATCTTGCTGCGTGATTTCAGTTCTTAAATATTTTATCCTAGACTTTGTCCTACTCAGCATTTTCTGCGATTCGTTCTTTTCTTTTTCTTTTACCGCACACACGACTTTCATTAACAGGCCTACTTCACCTATGTATTTCTTTTTCTCTAGTGCTGTTCCAAGTCTTTTATTTTGTAGTTTTCTTGTTGCTCTCCTTGCTGGTTTACTGTCCTTAATTCCTTTTCTTTTGTGTGTGTTACGCCTGCTTTCCTTACACTCTTTTCATACCGTTTTCTCCTTACAGGCTTTTCATTCACTAAATTTCATTGATTATTTACAGATATTTATTTTATATTTGCATACTTACATTTTGGATTTCTGTTTTCGAATCTGATGTAACTGTTACATATTTCTACCGCGGCGGCCTGGGTTCGATCCCGGCTCTGGTCAAGTGGGATTTGTGGTGGCAAAGCTGCGCTGGGGTAGGTTTTCTCCTAGTACTTCGGTTTCCCCTGCCAATTTTCATTCCACCAATTGCCCCACAATCACCCTCACCTATCATCTGGGGCTGGTACAATAGGCCACAAGTGGCCGCAGTACAAGGGACTTAGTCCCACCCCACTAGCAATAAAAAATACACATTTCTTACTAAATTTATTTAATTTTATATTTTTATTATAGCTAGACGTTTTTTAAATTTGTGTGTGTATTTGTCTCGTAATTGTTTGCATTATCTGTGCCTTATTTTTCTTGCCCTCTTCTCAAAATATAAATTTTTAGTGGTCATGCTGTGTTGGAGTGCCCATTTTATATTATTAGTTGCAGGTTTATTTAAAAAGACTGCAACTAGGCAAGTTACATTGTATATGTTACATAGTTATCACAGGATGAAATGCTTAATAAATAAAATTGCTATGTACCATATATGTGGTTATAACTTGTCTTATTTAACATATTTTTACAGAGTACAAACTAGGCTTGAAGCATTAATACTTTATACTCGGATTTGTAATCGTGAATAGTTTTCGACCTATCATTGTTCTTCTCTGACTCTCGAGAATAGAATAATCCCTTGAATCTACTTAAAAACATTCCAATACAAAGTACGAATTTTCAAAGTACTATATTTTGATCTTCTCTTCTCTGTACTGTGGGACGAGAGAAAAATCCTGTGTGTGGCAGCAATTTGGCCTATTTTGGCAGCCCTGGATGAGAGTTTGGACAGAAGGAGAGAAGTCCAGTCATCTTGTACCTAACAACCTGGAAGCAGACTTTCATAATTGAATAGCTGGTGCATCAGAGCTCTCATTACTCGTCCTCAGAATTCGGGTCCGAAATTGTTAAAAATTTGTTAGTGGCTTTCAGGAACTCGACATTTGTTGTCGGCTTAACAGAGTTATCTTGAGATTGATAGGTTTGTAACGAAATCTGCAAGCCTCTTCCCTTTTCATATTCAATTTGCAAGTCATCAGCGTCCTTAACTCTTGTTACTGACCATTATCCGCGCTTTAAACATACGCCAGAGGAGACATCGCGAAACTGTGTTAGAGGCTAAATAGCAGAAAGTCGATAATAACGCCTAGTTTTACCACCGCATACTTCTGCTTGAATTAACATGAAGCCTATGGACATCGGACTGAAATATTCCATAATTTTTATGAAGAATGTTTTTCGCATTTCAGATACTGCAGACAATAAAATACAAACACTAAAGTTCATCTGTATCGGTGAATACACATAATGAATACTGGAAAACGAATCTTGCCAAATAGTGACAGTTCCCACAATTTCATGTAAACTGAATCTTTTAAAAAGAAAATAAAAAATGTTATCTACTTTTCAGACAACTAAATTGGAATTTTTAAGACCAACAAATGTACGAGATCGTCGGCCCACCATATTAAAAATGAAAAATAAGTATCTTTTCTCGAAATTAAAAAGAAAAACACATGACTACTGAAAACAAGAACTTCTGATAGAAACGTATGATTTGTTTCATCTATGTCATATGTTACCGAAGTGAACGGAGTTCATGGAAGTAGGCCTAGGCCCACTGGGGCTGTAGTGCCAAGGAAAGAAAAAAAGTCATATGTTTAAGGTGTTCCAGTATTTCGTTCTGCATTTCATTTTCACCCTGAAGGCACATGTAGAAAAGAAGTCGAAGAGCAAGAATTTGTAACCATTACTTGTTTTCAAACGTTTTGGTCTGTATGGGATAAACAACAAAAACTGATAAATAAATAATTATGCAGAGTAATGGTCCGTTTCTGTGGATGGCATATCCATATTTGACTGACCTGTTTTCTTCTCCGCTTCCTTCTAAGCAATCTAAATGTATCTGTCACACAAACTGAAGTTTTTTCTTTGTTAATCATCGCGTCAGGAGGGCAACACAGTGGAATACGGAAGAAAAGTTCCACCCATTCTAGACTCGGCATGAGCTTCAAGCTCCATCTACTTTATTCCCGTGGGAAATAACTTCCGATATCTTACAGATAAGGGTCTTTGCTCCAAAGCCATTGTGACTGTGATTACGTAGACAAATTTCTAATGCCCACACGAGTGGTCATTCCCTCCGCTGTTGGAGCAATCACCGTTGTTCAGCCTAGCGTGAATAGGGCAGTTAAGCTGCATGGCCTGAACCTTTAGCGTTCAGAGAGGAAATAAGTTCAGAGGTACTTTGGCGCGGAGCTATGGTGGAAGAAATTAACTAGAAATAGAACAAAATGGCAACATTAAAATGCATGTTAAAGACTGTGACAGTGAGAATTGAACTGAAATGATTGGGAGTGAGTACAGTTTTGGACTTTGTTGATGACACTATAAACCCTTACTATTCATAATATTATACGTTTTTTTTTTTTACTATTTAGTTATGGAGTTGGTTATGACTGTTTAAGGAGGGCGCGATATATAAGAAATCGAACACCGTGATTATTTATCCAGCCAGCTCGAGGCATAGATGCATGTTCCCGCATTTCTATGTTGTGTTTTCTTGTGCAAATACATTTCTTGGAATAACCCAGCACCCCTCCTCCCCGCAATAATTCCTTCTTTGTATCTTAATGTCGTAGTTTCAGAATCAGAATTAATTCTGGGTATGAAAAGATAAATACTCTAATCCATGAAAGTGGGAACATGTTTTTAATATTGATATATTAAGATCTGTATTTAAAATAGGATTAACGTTATTATTTTGCAAGGTAAAACAGCGACTGCATCATATTCCTTCATGTAATAAGACATATCTAGAATGGACAAATCTTCAATACTCGTATTCCGTGTGTCAGCGAAAGGTGATAGCACAGTTCGATGCCTCTTAATTTGGAGAGAATTCATATACTCTTCTTCCTGCGTCCTACAAACCTTCTACGGTAAGCAATATTATGTCCTTGCTGTTAGTCGTCCTAACTGCATTATGCTCTCCTCTCCTCTCTAGGGTGCAGTTAGGTTTCTTCCGGTAATGGTGTCTCCCTACAAAATGACTAGAAAATGGTTTTGTAATTCAATGTCCACCGGAGCCTGAACACAGCTGGAAAGCCAAGATGAAAATGTCTGAGGGTTAATACCCTCTGTAGCCTTCCATGTTTGTTACAGAACCGCGGACTTTTACGTTCCTTAATGTATAAGTCACCTGCTGTGTCCTACATCAGTTTATTGCTGTTGTAGGGAATGGCAATACAATACCGAGTCCTCAATTAGTCAATTTGAGAGAGCTGTCGAATCTAGCTAATTTAATTTTAAAGGTGGTAGCACAAATTTGAACTTAAAAATCTGCAGCCACCAGCTCACGCTGGTACCTCGCTCATGGATTTTTCTACCCTGAAGATGGAGGCGATAATTTCCTCCGAAACGTTGGTTCACACAAGATCTACATTGTACCACATCCAAGAAGACGGAATTATTCCTAGTCACCGCTGTGAAAACCTCAAATCTTACAATGTGGCAACAGTTAACCAATCGTGTCTCTTTGTCTCTTACATTCCATACCGGTTATGAAAATGTAATTTTAATACAAAGCAGTTAACTTTCTCTTTAATGGCCGATCAGGATTTGGAACAGGGCTCTACTTTTCAGCCTTACGTTACATCAGGGGGTATAAAAGTATAATTTGCATTAGCTGCAGACAGAGATCGATAAGATTGCAACCGCGTGCTGTCTGAATACGGTCACAACGTGCTACTGAATTAATTAGTAAATGAATGCGTTAATGAACTGTAATGATGAGGAGTGAACTGGATATACATTCGAGTAATTGAACAGTCTGAATAACATTCATGACAGGAATTCTGTGTTGTTCTCATCATACACATCAACAAACAATGCTTACATGAACTGAACATAGTTTGTTCTTGCCATCTGCAGGTTATGAAATGTTGCTCATAATTCAGACACGTACTACAAAATCCTGGACAGCTAAATATTAAATAATTCTATGGGTCAACTGAAATTCTAAGCCATTCCAAATAACTTTAGACAGGCAGGAATTACAAAGCTTGTGGGGAGTTTCCCTGAGCCCTCTCACTGCATTGCCATTTAGCTCGCTATTTAACTCCGAATTAACCAATGATCACAACTCGGTTTCGTAGTGTAACTAACTCTGGAAGCAAAGGAAGAAATTACAATATGACTAAATTCAGATTCCGCTTTTGGCCACGATTCTGAGCCAATTACACCCGCATTTAATCTACTTTTGAGCAGCCATTTTCAAAGGCGTTCTTATCCGTATTGTATCAGGATTACCCATCTCCCCCATCACCCATAACCCATCATAGGATCCTGTATTTCACTGTACGTGGTACTTCACTCTGCTGTCTGCGTACCTCGTGAAACCCGCCAGTGTATAAACCGCATTCTCACGTAATATGTGTGAATATAAAAGGGGGTTGGATTGGTGAATGGATTCATTGACCACTTACAGGTCGTAACTACAAATAACTATACCACTATCGCTTTTTTTTCACACTTGGTGGTTCACTAGAGCACACAGTCTCATGTTCGCAATCTGTTAATAGACGTTTCCTGGTAAGGGCTTTTAACAAGGGCTATTCTTCTGCCTCCGAGCTCAAGTGCTCTCTGAATGGCGGTTCTCTTTCAACTGAACTGAACTTGTTTCAATTTTCCTCTTTATAACCCCTTTGCAAGGACCGAATAGAAAACATTTTTTCCAATATCACATCCATTGTTGCATACCTATCCATTGCCTAGAAACGTCTCTGGTATATTCGCTTATCTCGCGGTCGTTGCATATCAACGGCTCTACACGCTACAATATATTCCTCCAGAAGTGACTAGTTTGTTGTAATACACAAATTACCTCACATATGAAGATATATATATATATATACTCGTACATTTTATATACATAATATACATTGTGACGGGACAAGATGCATGCAGTTAAGATCATAACACTTATAATTTTTTAAGTACAATAATGCGTCAATGATAGAAATGTAATTTACGGGTTCTTATTTGTGTGTATTTTTTGCGCATGCGTGCCTTTATGAATAGCTATTCGCGCTTGAGCGGAATGTAAACGTCCACCATGCTAAATGTAAGCAGACACTACCGACATACAATAAAATATAAATAAAATAAAATAAAATAGTTGCAGTGATCTTTGGAGTAACGCAGTGAGAATGTAGATATTTGTAGTTACCAGTGTAAGTGTCCAATAAATTCAGTTACCAATCCAAATCGCCTCAATAATGGCACTTACCACGTGACAATATATACGTGGTAAGTGCCACTATTCAGGGGATTTGGATTGGTAACTGAATTTATTGGACACTTACACTGGTAACTACAAATATCTACATTCTCACTGCGTTACTCCAAAGATCACTGCAACTATAGCAAAGAGAAAATACCCTCATTCTTCACAACCGTTGCTTGGTAGTGGCTTACAACCGCGGACGTTCCCCTTCATCTGGGTTCCAGAAGAGTCCCTGGCCTCAGTCACCATCTTCTCAATTCTCATAACTGCAACTCCAAACCGGTTCAGCCATCAACTGAACCACTGGTCTTCGTTATGTAGCCCCGGCACGGACTGCACAGAACACGCCTGTTCCATTATTGCATTTTCTGTCGTTGCCGTGGAAACAACGTGACTACAGCTGTTCCCTAGCAACGGCTGTTGTACTATCGGCTGTATACACAGCTGTTGCTTGTCAATGGGTCTACATGGCACAATATGTATATGTGCGTATGTGTTTGTGCGCGTAGACATGGATGCTCTACTATCATAACTGATTTAATAGTTCTGCTGTTCATAATTTCGGCTTTAAAGCATAACATACTCCTTACAATGTTCATGTTTCAGTTGCGTTACAATTGTGACTTCTGTAAATAGAAAATCTTTTGGATATTCTTGATAAAATATTTTAAGGTTTATTATGGATCACATAGCTGCAAGGATGATGTGATTTTGTGGCAATAAGCGATAATAAGAGCCGGTCACGGTAGCCCAGCGGTCTAAGGCATGCACTGTCTTCGCTCGCTTGGAAACCGGGATCGTGGGTTCGAATCCCATTCAGGGCATGGATGTTTAGTTTGTGTTTGCGTTTTTCTGTGTTTATCTACAGGTAGAGGCCTTGCGACGAGCTGATCACTCGCCCAAGGAGTCCTACCGAACGTGTAAGATCTAGAAAAATCGAAGTGAACGGGGAAGTTCATGGAGGTAGGCCTAGGCCCACTGGGGCTGTAGTGCAAAGGAAAAAAAAAGCGATAATAAGACATTTCTGGAACTGAAACCTGTCAAGAGTAGAATAAATTCCGCGATTTTGTTGGCAGCTCCTTCCATCACCTTACCTGGTACGAAATTAATTGCGAAACTAATTAAAATTTATTCACTGATTTTCGTAAAGTGCTGCTTTAGAAATTAACATATTTTAATTTTACATTCTAAAGCCCCTAGATCGGAATAAAATATCTGATTTGAATTATACACTCGGTAAGGTTATGTAATGAACAAGGCTCCGCCGCTCTACCTTGCTTTTGAATTTAATATCAATATTCCAGCGTGTGTAAAACACAGTCTCGATAAGAATACCCATGGCAGACTGAATGGGAAAATACAGTTCCCTTGCATGGCCAGTTTAGGATCCGAGCGTGGCGTGTAGTAAGGAAAGTCCGGCGAGACCCTCCTAATGAAAAGTGACGACATATTTTGGTTACGACGGTGACGGTGGCAGCATCAGTGGCCTTTTTCTATCTCTGGATCTATAGCCCCTGTGGCCCCTGGCCTCTGATTTTCAGATTCGTGATCATTTTACAAACGGTAGGACTCCTTGGACGAGTGATCAGCTCATCGCAAGGCCTCTACATAAACACAGGACAACTCAAACACAGAATAAACTTATACTTGTACATATACAAAATATCCATCCCTTGTGTGGGATTCGAACCCACGATCTCGGTTTCCAAGCGAGTGAATGTAGTACATGCCTTAGACCCCTCGGCTATCGTGACCGTCATCAATGACCTTAATAATGCAATTTATGTCAGGCATGAAAGAACGTAAGCATATAAAAACATTTACCGTCAATATACAGTAGCGTATTTTTGAGTTCCAGTGCTAAATTGTAACGCCTGAATAGCTTCAGATTCTCCCGTATGCATAAATATCCGTCATACTGTAAATTAAAGCATATTTTGTTTCCATACTCCTCTCTTATCAGGACTTTTCAGGATGCAGTTTCAGCTGAAGAAGTTAAATTAAGCGAAATATTTCAAACAAAGAATTTCCGTATATAAATCTGCTTTGACGTCACAAAATAGATCTTAGAGACGAGAGTCATTTTGCAATAGTGTTACGTCACTAAAAACCCAAAGTTAAGCATACGAAACAAACTATTGAAATGCAGTTTTATCCATACTCATGTGTGTATATTCACAATCCAGTATCAAATTATCTTCAATAACTGTATGATATCGCAAATTGTCGGATGTACGCAGTCATGCAGAATTACTGAGTTTTTGGAAATTTTCTATCATCCGTAATTCTAAAAATAATTGAATACCCCGGTGTTTCAGAAATTGGATCTGAGCTCTTTCTAAGGGGCCCAACTGATAGGTTTCTTACCCCCTCACCTGAGGTCGGAAACAGATCCAGTTTTCGAAAAGTCATGTATCCTATTTCTTTTTTAGAATTCCGGACGATGGAAGATGTAAAAAACAGCAATTTTCTGTGTTGTACACCATCGTCAGAACCCATTATTTTCTACATACACAATCATGTTACAAAATATGTCGGTACATATTTCTATAAAGTAATATATACGTGTATGTTAGACTTCAGTCTAAATTGTCATGTACATTTTTTTTCTGTCTTTCAGACAAGTCCCGACGGAAATGTGACCACTAGTACACTCACGTTCTCACCACAAGTGGAGGATTCTGGAAGGTCGCTGACCTGTCGTGCGGAGAACAGTCAAGTCAGCGGCAGCGCGCAGGAGGACACATGGACGCTGAATGTTCACTGTAAGCTCAGTCAGCACATTCCATTCTGCTGTATGCATTATAACTTTTCCGCTTAGTTGCTTCATGACTCTGCAATACTCAATTTTGTTCCCTTTGTTAATGTAGGGTTGGAGGTTCTCACAGCGATGGTTATGAAGAGTTCTGTCTTCTGGGACATAATGCTGTGTAGTCCGTTCAAATAAATGGACGTTTCGGAGGAACGTATCTCCTCTGTGTTCACGCTCAAAGAATAAACCAAGCAAGAAACCAACATAAACCTGGCAGTAAGTACTGCCACCATCTTCAGTTTGGTTCCTTGCTTGGCTTATTCTTCGACCTTGAAGTTGCTGGTAACATGGTTCCTCTGAAACTTTCGTTGACTTTCAACGAGCTACATGCCGTTATAGTCCGGAAAATATTTTGATCTTTGCTTCATATTTTCTTCTTCTTTGGACTGTATTTTTTTTTCTTGGTACTACAGCCCCAATGGGCCTAGGCCTACCTCCATGAACTTCTCCGTTCACTTCGGTTTTTCTAGATCTTACACATTCGGTAGGACTCCTTGGGCGGGTGATCAGCTCGTCGCAAGGCCTCTACCTGTATACAAACACAGAAAAACGCACACACACACAATCTAAACATCCATGCCCTGAGTGGGATTTGAACCCACGATCCAGGTTTCCAAGCGAGCGAAGACAGCACATGCCTTAGACCGCTCGGCTACCGTGACCGGCTTTGACTGTATTTAGCTTCACTAATACGCCTAGTATATTTGTCAGAAAATAAAATTAGCCTGTTACAACGATTCGAAGAAATAACTCTGTCCTTCGCAAACCCGCAAATTAAAACAACTTCGCTTTGGGGTATACGTATACAGTTTTTAGTGCGCATTTTGGTGTAGTGTAAACGCTTCTGTGCTATTCAGTGTATTCACCCGTACTGACAGCGGTCCATGATTCAAATTAATTTCTTTGCGAAATATGGACGACGGTCGCCCAGTGTGGGAAAAATAGGATTGTTGTTTCTATACCGAAAATTAAACATAGATCATGCACTTCATACTGTGTTGAAAATCGTTATGTGATTGAGATATTAGAGCATGTGGATAGACAATCACACATTCTATCTTCTATGGCTTCATTTCGAGGATCGACAAATTAAAAAAAAATACGCTGTAATATTAACAAAATTACTAGAAAGAATATAGGCAATATTGCAGTATACGAAATTACTAACAGTTTTCTTTGACGTTCGTTAAGTATATAGAAACACAGGAATAATGGCACGCAAATCAGCGAAAAACTCTCAAACGAATCCGCGAAACAGTTTACGTGATAGATCGAAAAGACTATTTATGGCTTCATGCAACACATATTTTATTACGAATCAATAAGGCTGAAAAATTAAATTGCCCAACAAAGTCTCTGATATAGAATATTAAGAAAAAATTTATCTGGCACAGATGTTGGTCACAGACATTTGAAAGTTTATTTGCCCCAGAAAGCATATAATTTATTTTGCAAAGAACAACTAAAATGGCCCTCATATCTTCTGAAATTTATAGGATGCATATTTACGTTTTGGCGTGTCACGGTAGCCGAGCGGTCTAAGGCATGAACTTTCTTCTCTGGCACGGAAGCCTGGATCGTGGATTGAATCCCACTCAGGACAAGGATGTTTTGTGTGTGCATGCGTTTATTCTGTGTTTGTGTTGTCCTGTGTTTAGGTAGCGGCCTTGCGACAGGCCAGTCACTCCTCCAGGGAGTCCTACCGTCTGTGAAATGATCAAAAGCATAATAAAAAGGAAACCTCGACATCCGTATGAGTATATAAGAGGAAGGGATGAAGAAAATATTTATGTATCTCGTATTTTGATGAATAGTTAATAATTTCTTATCCCTAACAAACAAAGAATGAATTTATATGGCCTTATGAGATGTTATCCCTTCAATACAGCTAGAACTGTCATAGCTGTGACGCAATATTTCAGCTATATCGAATGGTAGCTGTGAGGTAGTTATGTAACTACATCACCATCGGCACGCGCTAATGTTGAACTTCGCTCTTTGTGCAGTTTGAATTGTCTTAAAACACTGAGGTAAGTGAACTATTGTTTGATTTGATTAATGGACTCGTGGGTAAACTATGTAGGAGTATGTCTTCGCTTACTGACATTGCTTTGTTAGTACATTTCAGCTGTTTAATTCTCTTAAATTTCAAACAGATAGAACACTGTAATTGATTTTTCCAGGGCAATCAAATGTAAACTTCCCTATTCTCTCTGAGACATTAAGTACTGAAGTGTCGTTATATACAATTATCATGAATTCCTTTTGTGGCATGTTGAACCTTAGAGTCTTTAGGTTAAAATGTGAACCGAAGGTGACACGCCCATGTGTATACATGTCTCCTTCATTTTATGTATATGCCTCAAGATGAAGGAAATGAGCGGGACATGTAACACGCATAGGAAACCAAGAAATTCTTAGACTACAGAACCGAGATAAATATTATACTTGTTTTAATTTATCTTAAAGAAATAAAACGCACGTTAGAGGTTGTGTTCAGTGTGAGGACATTAAGGAAACAAATCTTGCAGAAATTGAGAGTGATGATGTGATGGCTGAACTGTCTTAGGATAGGTAAGATTTGAGGTTTTGACGGGCAGTGACTATGAAATATACCGTCTTCTGGAATGTGACGCCATGTATATCTTGTGTGAACTGACGTTTCGGACGAACGTATCGCCTCCAGCCAATTGTTCAAGCTGGTTCCTCGCTCGCGGATTTTTCTACCCCGAAGATGGAAGTGATACGTTCCTCCGAAACGTCTGTTCACACAAGATATATATGCCGCCACATCAAAGCAAACGTCATTCTTCTTCTCTTAGGATAGATACAAAGCTTTCTGTGTGATTGTATGAAATGTTTAATTTGCATGTACATAGGGGATTTCTTAATTATTCTCAGTAAGTATGAACTGCTCGACTAAGAGAGTGAGAGAGAGGGCCAGTAGTTGCTAATTCTGACTCGGTAGATGATATTTTCAGATGCATATTCATGCAGGCCTACTTTGCCCACAAGGTTTTTTTCTACTTTATTCAGCAAGCGTCTTAACCACATATAGGATCATATTAACATTTTAAACCCGAAATTAGTTAAAGTAATATATATGAATTTAGTTTATATCTCAAAAGGAACACATTACTTATCGATTAAATAGATTTTTCTGTTAAGCTGCCTAAGGAAATAACCAGCGTTATGTCTGAGAATAGTAGAAAACCTGCATATATATTCTAGGGGGAAAAATTCAGAGTATTTTCAAACATAACCCTTTAGTGCGCAATAGTTTTTTAATATACTGCCGCGCCATAGCTCAAGCGGTTAGTCGCTGGCTTCCCACCGTGGCGGCCTGGGTTCGATCCCGGGTCTGGTCAAGTGGGATTTGTGGTGGACAAAGTGGCTCTGTGGCAGGTTTTCTCCGAGTACTTCGGTTTCCCCTGCCAATCTTCATTCCACCAATTGCTCCACAATCAACCTCACCTATCATCTGGGGCTGGTACAATAGACCAGAAGTGGCCGCAGTACAAGGTACTTAGTCCCACCCCACTAGCAATAAAATAAATAAATAAATAAATAATATTAAATATACTACCTGCTTCAGTACGTAGAAATCTTTTATTTCTCGTTTGCCGTAAGATTTTCATAATGAACAGTGCGCATTTCACGAAGCAGCATTAGCAACCTTATCATTACAATGCAGACTTGATGTTTTCCGTGAGGTGATAACTTGACTTTTAGACACTGCTTCGACGAGCTTCATATTTCAAAGCGTTGGAACGGCTCAGTAACCTCTGTACTTAGAGTGTTAAGGTGTTCATTACACGTACATCCTGACACATGTGCCTAAGAGATAAAGTGACGTACCTTCTGAAACTTATCTAGATTTTTTGTAAGGACATGTAACTAAAATCTTTTAATTATGGCTAATTTCGGTCTGAAAACACTAAATTTACCTTACGTCATTAATATCCAATCGCGAGTCCCTCATATCAGACGTAATCGAAATACAGCAAAGCTGAAAGGCACGTCAGACCGTCAGATCGACGTGCGGTCCGAAGTACGGACGGACATGCTGACTTCTCAGGGCAGTTTCTGTAATAAGCGCAAGCATATATCGCCCATCTTTTTGGGAAGACAGTCAAGAAATTCTCCTATTTTTATGGAACAAGAATGTTTATTACCGTATTCATAAGAAACTTTCACTAGTTCTTTTCTTGACCCCGACTACATAAGTCATATTGCTAAAGGTAAACAAGATTAAGCTATCCCCTTAACAGATCGTGAAGGCCCATAGGGTTGTGAGACGTCGAGGCTCCCACATTTTCTAGACAATCGACTCACAGATGGCCGTGATTTTGTCAGCCTTACGGGCCGGCAGCCGCAGGAAAATTCCTGCTACTCACTTCTGTCAAACGCTGATTCGATCCCAGGGCCATAATGCGGCTGGAAGGATTAGATAAATGGAAAAAAGAATCCAATGATCTCATCGGGAATCGAACTCTTAACCTTCCGGATTGTAGCATAGTGCCTCAATCAGCTACATTACCGCATGCCTCCTACATTACACATTAATATTCATTTTAATATTGTGACATGTCGACTCCCTCCAAAACGAAAAAGACCTCGAGGAGAGGAGGGACCGGTAATGTAGATGAACCGGCCTCCCCAGAGAGAATGAGTGTGCCATAGAATGGAAGTAATGGATGAATGAGGCACAACTGGATCTTCTGGCGAGCTGAAAGGAAACCGCTCGAGACGAGTCGATCTTAAGAAGGGAGCGGATGTAATGGACAAAGAAGATGCTGCAAGAACAGCCTCCAAAGCAAAGGAACGGGGATGCACCGTTAGGCTATTCGGGACGAACAGCCTTAAGGAGGGAGCAGTGTGACATGTTGCGCTAAGGAGAACCACCCCCCCACCGGCAGTGACGCGGCGGGTGAGTCAGCGCTCCCCTCCCCCTCCTCCGCACGGTAACGAAGCCCGTCCCGCCACTCCCCTCCGCGGTGACATCACGCGGTGACGTCACGCGGTGACGCGGAACTACTTCCTACTGTGACGTGGAACGTAACAGGCAATCCTGCGGCTATATAAGTTAGCTGCAGTGCCGGTACGAGAGTCAGTTCTAATGTGGCTACCAGAGAGTTCTACTGTAGCATCCGCCTAACACAGTTGTACTGAGTTGTACTGAGTTGTACTGAGACAGTCAGCGAGTCCTGGAGCTACCGCCGAGTTATCCAGCAACCAGTCAGTTGTATTGTGGCATTTGGAGTGTACTAATTGTGATACTGCAGATAGCAGTAATCGTAAATCTGTAATTTGGGTGATTGTAAGTGCGAATGTGAAATAAAATTCGCTACATCGAATACGTCGAGAATTTATTTGTCGCGATATACGCCCGATACGCGACAATATTATCCTCCATTCTAGTACAAAATCTCCTTAGCGATCTCTTGCATTCAGTCTTTCTGATTAGTATTTCATACTACTTTCTCTTACCACCCCCCAACCCCCTCGCTCGCACTGAAGAAGCCATAAGTGTAAGTCGTGATAGAAACTTACGACTTGAGCGTGAACACTGGAAGAGCCAGAGAAAAGAACAATGGCTGTGGTTCTGCTCCTTATCCAGTTGGAAGCTGCAAATTATTATTCAAATGTAGAAACCGTAATATACAGGTATCAGCCATACGCATTGTTCCTTGACCCATAGGCAGCCAGAAATATTTGTATTTTACCTTAAAGTTGCCGAACATTTATCCTGTAGTTCTTTAATAAATATCAGAAGTGATTCTCATGCAATTTTTTCCCTTCTAAATTAATTATTGATTCATATATACATTTTTTGATAAAGATGTTACTTCTCGATACCAATTCCTCACTATATGGTTTTCGGTCCCTCTCTGACATATAGTAAATATAAACCTCGGTGTTGTTAATACGTAACCAAAGTATATTATTTAAATGGAAACCGTTATTTAATTGTTTCTAAAGTAATTGAAAATGTTGTTCTGAAATTAAGGCTTCGCTTTCTCTTTGTATAAAGTTTATTCAAAATATTAACTTTATTTCACGTTACTTCGTTGCAGAGTTTGAAGTTTTGTGCGCACTGAATATAGTAGGTCCAAGCATTGCGAAATTAAATTACTTGTCCCCCTTTGTTTTGAAGGAATTTTTAAAGATATTTCTCATATTTCAGAAACTATGAAAAGCTTTATTTATAATGAATGTAGAAATATAGTAAAATTTAAAATACCCTTATTTGTTTTTCATATCCACTTTATTAATATCCATGTTTAATTTCTGTTACTTTGATATGCGTCAACAATAAGGAACCTCTCCCCAACACAAACACACTAACACAAATCACTGAGTGAAGCTGATATTTGCAAGTTCTGTGTTGATTTCCGGCTTTTGTTCATACAAAGAGAACAAACAAATTAATATTCTGTTTACCTCACAAACAATTTTGTTTTCCGAGCAGCGAGAACTTCAGTGTCAATATGAAATGCACAGTGGCTTTATGAAGTAACAAAAAACTTTATATTATTCGGCCAATCACATTAGTTAGAGAATTATTTTATTCTCGTCACTAGCAAAGGATTTCACCAACACGAACCATTCCTTAATTCTACATTGGTCACCCTGTTCCTTCCCATCCAATGCGGCAGCTTTGTTGTTACGACGTCCGCTTTCCAGTGTGGCCTCTATTTAAAATATCTCATTGCGTATAACTCTCAACTGTTCTCACACTTAGCAACGAGCTTCGTGAAAGAGTGACATTTCTTTTCCTTAGTCAGAAGGCTCAAATTTTGGTTTTCTATTCGGAGACCTGTAATCTTAAGGTTTATCGTACTGCTCCTCAGTCACTCCAGTTAGTACCTTTGAAAACAGACTTCTGTCTCTTCCTTCCTGATTTTTCATTCATTTAAATCCTCGCATTCAACGCTACATAAACAACTGGCCTGATGACGAGAATACAAAAAAAGAACATAGTCTTGACACAGTCTGAATTAAATAAACAAACTCCTTGACCTGTAGTCCGCAAGCGAACTATACCGACCGAGCGACCGCCGCTTGTCGGCGAAGTTAGTGTCAACTTTAGCGGATAGAGGGTGTCACATGGTCAGAGCAATGGATCCCCACGGCCATTAATCTCGGTTTTCTAGACTGGAGACGCTATTTGTTAGAATTAGCTCCTCAATTAACCTCACGAGTGTGAGTGGCCCCCGTTCCAGATCCACTACTTCTCAGAAAATCTGGTAGCGCCGGGAATCGAACCCGAAACCTCTGTGTTCCCGAACTATCCCAGACCTCAGCTACCAGCTTCTGGCAGTAAAAGCTCATAACGACTTAACCACAGTTCTCTGACTAACTTAGTAACTCACCAACCAGCTCTTCACTAACTTGTCTGGCTTATAACATCTCGACATGGACTATTGTTCCTCTATTGAAGTGCAATTTTTATTGTCGGAACATGCTTGTTTGCGGAGCCGTTACTTAGCAGCGGATGTTGATTTGTTGTTTATTACGCGATCGTTGCCTAGCAACTTGTCTAAATGACATAATATTTTGCTATAATTTTATCTGAAAATTGGAATTTATGTATTATAAGGATACGTTTGTTTGGGATTTAACATTTTAGATTTATAATGTAGCATGCGCCCTGAAAGTGTGGACGCTCTTCACTCAATTTGTCAGCGTCCATACATATGTAAGCCTACAATGACTTCCTAGAACTTGTTCGAAAATCACGTTATGATCGGTCACGAGCATAAAATGTGTGTTGATGCAAATGTCCGGAACCCACAGTGGCAAAAATTTTTAAATAAAAGCGAAAGCCTATACCTGCATAAAATAAAAGAATGTCAATCAAAACTGCGTGTTTGGGCATGATTCTGAACCTCTTACAAAAACAAGCAAGTTTATGTTCTTGAATCAGGTTGTGGATAAAGCAATTTCAGTCATTTTTTTTTAGTTTAATCAGCAATCAGAATCTACATTCTATAGGCTAATATTATGAATGTTGAGATGAATTTCAGTCATGAAATAATAAAGAAGATAATATCATAATTATCTCAATTATGAATCAACAAAATCCTGATCGGAAAAGTGTGAACGCATGCTGAAATATTTACACTCATGTTCAGTTCATTTACGCGCCATTTATGATACTTAAGCTGGTATGAAAAACTTAACACCCACCTTCAGAAAGGAGTGTGAAAATTATTTAGTCTTCCATAGGCCCCGTCATTAAGTGGAAAATCTCTTAATTCTAACCAAAGTTTATATACATACTGGACGTTTTCTCTCGTTAGCAAATAACAGTATTGCAAACAAATATTTTGAATACTGTCTATGGTCCCAAGGTCTTTAAAATCATTGTTTTGGTAACTGGTTCTATTTCATTCTTAGAATAACAGGAATTCTGCTCCGACTGGCTCCGTGACAGAGCCACGGGTCAGCTTCAGAGTAACAGGGCATTTTTGTGTATATATGTGTTACCTGACACTCTGTAGCAGGTTGAGTACACAAGTTCATGAAGAGATGAGGATCTTGTGAAAATATTTAGACAATTCTCAATTCAATTATTTTTTATTTACTTGCTAACTTAAAAGCCCAAAACAGAACATGTATAATACAAAAAACTGTCTAATTTATGTTATCTGATTATTAATATTGATTCCCTTAACACAAAACACAGTTTCATTAAGGAATATGAAAAATAACATATATATTTACAATGATTACAATTAGTATTTTCATGACTGGAAGAACCATGTATAATATGAAATATGATAGAGAGAAACAACTCAGTTTTTAAATACAGCAATGTACAATGATAATGGAGCAGGGTTGAGGCACTATGCTACAAGCCGGAAGGCGGCGGGTTCGAGTCCCGATAAGGTGGATTTCTTTAACTGACCTAATTCTCCCAGCCGCACTATGACCCTGGCGTCGACTCAGTCTGTAACAGAAATGAGTACCAGGAGTTTTCCTGGGGGGTAAAGGGCGGCCAGAGCCTAAGGATGACAACCTTACCGCCACCTGTGAGCCGATTGCACGTATAGAGAAAATGTTGGAGCCTAAACGTCTCACAACCCTACGGGCCTTCACGGCCTGTCACATGGATAGCTTTACCTTCATCATCATCAGTAATCTGTCAAGACGACAGGTCCACAGTCTCTTCCAAAACAATTCCTCCACTTAATGCGATCTAGAGCTTTCTCCTTCAAATGACAGTATCCTCTTCTGTCCCCAAGGTCATCCAGCATCTTCTTACGTCTTCTTCCTCGTCTTCTTGTCACTTCTATCCGCCCATCTATCTTTCCTTCGATAGCTTCTTTTAGAAGGCAGTTTCTGCGTAAAACATGACCAATCCAATTAGCCTTCCGTTTTCTTATTTCATGTAGGATNCTAGTTTCTTCCTCAAATTTAAGTTCAATTTGCTGGTAAAAAGATTCTTCTTCTTGCTAAATGCAGCTTTTGCCATGGCAATCCTGGATTTAATTTCACAAGTACACCTTCCTTATCATGATAATAATTCATACTGCCTTATATTCTTTCATTCCAAAGTAAAAAATGCCTTTTTTTACTTTATAACATTGAATCGTGAAGACTAGAATTTTCGAAAACTTGCAATGCGTTATTTAACACTTGAAACACTACACATCCCTGAGGAATACATACGAGAATTTCATAGGAGAAAGTATAGTATTATGCTGGTAAGCAGTTTGGTCAAGAAGGAGGTGATGGGGGTGGGAAAAGGGAATTAAAAATCGTAATGAGAGCGAACTGGAGGGTGGGGTTGAGAGGAAGACAAATTACACGCAATATAAGCATCAATAACCCCGTCCTCTTTACTGCTCTAGGGGTGAACAATGGGATTAATGAGGGAGGTACAGCATGATGCCTGCTGACATGTATAGAGAGGGGCAGAAGGAGATGGTGGCCCCTTGCTACTCTTCATCCCGCATTACTTCATTCGCGTTTCAGTAAATTTTGCAGCAGATGAAAGTTAAGAAATGTAATGGAGTCGTAACATACAGCCGTTTGTTATGTCCAGGACTCTTCTTTATTTGAAATCATTTCAAATCTGTTTGCAGTGTTAAGTTCGAGTTACATTCACGAGCAAATTTCCAGGTACTTCTAAAACGTGTGTAAGCAAACGCGATCTATGTTTTAAGATTTAAAAATTTCATATCTTTTGAGAGAAATGCAAGTATAGGTCTGCTTACTTACACTGGATTGTACGGCGTTGTGTCTCAGGAAATAGATTTTATCGCAAACTTATTTCATTACTAACTATTGACCCAAGCGGCTTCCGTAGTCTAGAGGTAACGTTCCCACCTCATGACTCGTGATACGCGGGTTCAAATACCCGGCGGAGGTTGTCGAATTTTTAAGGGCGGAAAATTCAGGGAACAAGTCCTCCGGGAGGGACTTTAAGCTGTGTGTCCCGTGTCGTAACTTTACGGCACGTAAAAGAACCTCATATCCCCAAAGGGGATCACTGAGCCAAATTCCAGGACGTTTCCCGCCCAAAAATAGTCTCTGAGGCCTCCAATAGATGGGGGAAGCATTATAGACACCGCTAAGCAAGTGGCCGAACTCGCTTGCTCGGCGGGACTGATGGTACGCACCATTTATCGGTAGGGTATAGAGACTGGTAGAATATCATAGAGGGAAGCACAATAGATCAAACTGGTCGCGGTGCATGGGGAAACCCACCCTCTCTAAATAATAATAATAATAATAATAACTATTGACCCCAACTGACCGAATCTGGGACTGAACAAGCCTCTCATTCAATGGGTACCGGGGATCATAAAGTGGCAGGGGCGTGAAGTTTACCACTCACCTCCAGCTAATGCTGAGATCAAGAAATATGGAGCTCTACCTCCACTACCGCCTGTCTTCATTGCATAATGTTTAACTAATTAAGCACAGGAACACCAAATCTTTTACATTTACAGAATATGTGAAGCTATCGTTATTAATGATTCATGTGGGGAAAAAATCCTAAATATTGATTAATATTCTCAAAAAGTTAATATAGTTATTAAAGCAAATTTGGAGTGAGTTCCTTCTGATTTTTCATACCATTTGTAAACATAATGAAAGCAGACACTAAATAGAGCCGATACAGAGAAGGGTCGTGTAAGTGTACGGAGAGATATATTGTGTTTTCGGACTTTATCCATCGTCCTGGTTTTAAGATAACTAAGAAAAACACGACGTTTCGGAAACGGGATCTGTTTCCGTCATCAGGTGAGGGAAAACACCTATTCTGTTGGGTCCCTTAGAAAGAGCTAGCCTCAATCCAACAGAATAGGTGTTTTCCCTCACCTGAGGACGGAAACAGATCCTGTTTCCGAAACGTCGTGTTTTTCTTAGTTATCTTAAAATCAGGACGATGGATAAAGTCCGAAATCCCAATATCTCTGTGTGTTATACACCATCGTCAGAATGCTATAGTAACTAAGTGTACGGAGATTCAAGATATTTAGCGTTTCCTTGCTCTTTATATATATGTAGTATATAGATTCAGATTATTATATATGGCTTGTAGTACGTTACATAGTGCAAGAGAAACTGAAGGCTGTCATGAAGTCATATTACTGAAGTCTGAGCATCATTGTTTTCGCATCTCATACAAGTATTTTACTAGCCTTCACAACGCGCTGCTTCCGATGACGTGCAGGTGTGTGCAGCTCTATACCATAAACACGTGAACAATGCAACGCTTCTGGTAGCGATATCGGTTCGCCTTGCAAAATTATCCCAGAGAACAGAATTTCTGTCAGAATTTTGTAACTAAAAATGTAATTAACAATGAATTTATTATCCTACAGCCAAGTAGGAAACACGCTAATTTTAAACAAGTTAATAGTAATATGCAGGTACTGGAGAGAGTAATTTAATTTTTTGAGCGCTTGGGAGAAGTTGTGGGGATCATGTTGTAATATCCTAAACGAATTTTATTTTTCTAGCTTCTGAAATATATTATAAAGCAGGTTACCCTTCTAAAATATAAGGTAGAGTCAGAAAACTAAAGTTGTCTTTCTGCATAATTAATTAAGCACTGCACCATTAAGATGTATGGGGGAGTGAAGGAAGTGCTCCATCCTTTCTTTACTTCTGCAGCGTACGAAGGTAAGTTGTCGGCTTCACCCACCATCCGACTCACTCCCTGGGAAAGAGCCGTTACAAGGAAACTGCTAGTGAGGACTTGGAAGACTTCACATGTACTGAAGATACACTCATCTTTATAGTGTGTAAACCAGTGAGACTGTTATAGGTACTTGTTAAGAGATGTGTATAAGGGGTCAACAAATGGAGTCACCAATTCAAAACCTGGCTATTGTCACACTACCTCACGTGACAGTATATAATGAAATGCATGTAGACAAGTAGACGTGTAGACAGATGAAATGACGGACTGTCTGTCTGTCTGTCTGTCTGTCTGACTATACTCCTTTCTGTGTCGTCTTTCCATATGATTTTTGTTTTTGTATATTTATTTGCATTAATATTTCTTTCGTTCTTATTCTCTTTGTTCTTTCTTTTTATATGTCATTCGTTTAATATTCGTAATGTCCGAGGGAACTCCCAAAATTGTCTGCCGTATAATTTTGTGCATACTTTTAGCGATGCCGAATACAAACCTGAGAGACAGGGTGATTATAATTAAGTTCTCATTACAGTTTACTGCTTTGTGTACTGTTGTGGTTTGTTTACTCTTGTAACACAAGCTGCAGTATAATTCTCTGATTGATATGACTTCATGCTGAGTTGACAAGAGAGTGAATGTTTGGGAGTAAGCCTGCTCATTGGCGTATCTCTGCGTTATTGTGGTAAAGTGAATATTAAATTGTGCAGTATCTGACGAGTATTCTCAATCTATGCAGCAATTTGAGCAATTATTTGTGACCCTGTTGGGAAATCGGCTGACCTTTGGAACGTTTGTCCGTTTCCACATCCCGCTCAACTTCGAATTTCGTGTAGTTGGTTGCTGTAACAACACGTTATTGAGTGAAAGTCATGGCCTTCTTTCTGTATATTAATTGGTTAAAGTTCTGGTTGCACGTCACTGAAATGAAGCAAGCGTGGTACTTTTAGCGAAGCTTAAAATAGACTAACTCAAACACGGACATAAAAATCTGGTATAGACCTTAGGAAAATTGTATTGAGAAGTTATCTTTTCGAAGTCAGCTCAAATGCAGCTGCTCTTATTGAAGATCCTGTGTTTTTTGTCAAGTCCTCCAGATAATTGTTACGAGGATATCATGAAAAATATGTAATAATATAAAGGTATCAGAAAATAGTCTCCTCCTTCCTGCCGAATTAATCGCTAACTATCTAATTACGTAAATATACATTTCTAACTACGGAATATTCAATCTAGCTCTCTCATTTTGTGTATTCCCTGAACTGATGATAAATAATTAATTGTTTATATATTCTCTGTTATAGATCCATAAAATTGATTGCCGTATTCCTAAAAACAGTTCTAGACTCTATCCTAATCCAGTTGAGTTTAGTGCATAAATGTATATCCTATGTGTTTAGGATCTAATTGAATATTATCTTCCTTTTTAAAGCTTCAGTATTCCACTATTGTTTCCCCTTCCTTTTATTTCTTTTTCCTAATTTTCAAACTGACTCTTTGTATGAACTTCTAAGTTCTTTCATGTGTGCTACGTAGCTGACTCATAGACTCCTAATCAATTTGATTATAATAATAATGTTTGATATTATATTATATATATTATATATTATATATTGTCGCGTGTTTCCGTGACTAGAGACGGGGTTTGGTTTGGTAATTGATTTTATTAAGAGCTTATAGATCGTAACTACAATTAGTTGTAACACAATCTTACTCTAACTGTGACACTTCTAACTACGAACAATGATAACATATAAAGTCTTCAACTATTGAACTGCCTTGAACGACGTCTTCCTGATGAAATTCTGTCGAACAATTTCACTGCTTCCTATATAGGCTCAGCACGGATCATCCACAAAAAACATATCAACTGCTCAGCAACGGATATCATGTACAGCTGTCAGGCATGTCTACCCATGCATTGCTTAGCAATGGAAGCCCTATTGTTGCGCATTTGTTGCTGTGATGTGTGTTTTCCGGTTTGATACTTAGGAACGCTTTGAGCCCTCAATGAACCTCATTCCTTCAGAGCGAAAAAAGGAATACTATTGACTATGTAAGATCTGAGGTTGTCACGGCGGCGACTATGAAGAATGCCGTCTTCTGGGATGTGCCGCTATGTAGATATTGTGTTAACCGACGTTTTGGAGGAACGTATCACCTCTGTCTTCAGGGTATAAAAATCCGCAAGAGAGGAACCAGTGTGAACAGGTGACCTGCAGCCACATGCCTACGCTGGTTCCTTGTTCACCGATTTTTATAGTCTGAAGATGGATGCGGTACATTACCTCGAAACGTAGGTTTACACAATATCTACACGGCGCCACATCCCAGAAGACGGCATTCTCCACTATTGACTATCTTGTAATTTATCTACCTATTTCTATATTTATGGTTCGGTAACCGACGCTGTTAATATCTCAGATTATGCAAGCCTGTAGCGTCCAGTTATAAGCTGGTTAAGTGATAAACGAATTGGAATGAATGTTGAAAGAATCGGTGAAAAACTGATATGTGGAATTTAAATTTCATTTTTCTGGAAAACCCGGCGGAAAATATCAGTAAATCTTGTGAGAACGTCCGGATTCTGCTGCAAGATTTGAAACCTAGACTTGCGGAATATGAAGCAGGAGCCCTACTCGTTGGACTTTAACATTCGAAAACTTCTCGTGTTCAAAGCGAAAGAAGGGGGGAGGGGTAATATGTGTGCAGTTTGTTATTGACCGCAAAATGTTCAGATAGCTTCTACAGTACAGTAACTGTGTAGCAAGCTGGTGGCCGAAAAAGCAGGGCACTTCTACTTTTGACTCTCCATAATATAACAATTTAATAATTCTGTATTTCAGCATCCTGTTGTAATTGTTTAACTTAACGTCCATGTATTGATGGACGAGAAATACATGAACATTAAAATAATAATTTTAATTTATTGTTAAAATAGAATACATTTATAACAGGCCGTAACAATCCTCCGTAAATAACACTCGAAACTTCAAATGAAAATTAAACGTTTTATTTTTAATTGTAGCATAAAATAATCACTAAATGTGACGATGGAGCTACGGATTTTAGTACAGCAAAGCAGTGTTTCTGTAATTAATATTTACTATGGTTACTGACTGCCAAACATAGTGGCTGCGCGGTCTAAGGAATGAACTGTCTTTGCTCGCTCAAACACTGAGATCGTGAGTTCGAATCCCACTTGAAGCACGGATGTCTGTGTGCGTTTATTTAGTGTTTATTCTGTCCTGTGTGGGCAGTTAGCCGCTTTGCGATAGGCTGATCCCCAGTCCAGGGAGTCTTACCGCCTGTGTAAAAGATCAAAAAACTAAAAAAGCTGCTAATTCAACGAAAAATATTGAACGTAAATTATTTTAAATCAAAAGCGGCTTTGGCAGCACCCAAAAACATGACGTATAAAAGCATATATTTCTGCATTTATACTGAGGAATTGGGTGGAATTGACATTATGGAGCTTAATTAGTGCTTAACCTGCCCGGAACGCCATTCTATACCATTTGTGTTCTTATTTTTGGCGGTCGCTTTTATTGTTTATTTTTTCTTTTTTCCTCATTAAATGTCTCGGCGGTTCTCACAACTCATTATTGTTCCGTAACTTGAATTTAAATTAGCTGATTCTCGGAGTCCCTTGATGAATAATTTTGTTTCATTTATGCTCACAACACTTGATAATTACTAATTTATGGGTGTTTAAAATGTGTACATGGAAGGAAACCGAGTTGGCAGGCATCGTTCAAGCACAAAATCATTCATTAACTTGTCCCGTAGGATTATGAATATTGAAAGAGATTAAATTATATGCTAAAGCTTAACAGCCTGGTTATTAATTTCGCGTTCCTGATCAACTTTCATTACAGATTAATTCCCGGTCCGTTGATCATTGATATTTTAGTGACGCACTTAACATGTCTGTCCGTACCATTGATTGAACACACCAGAGAAGTATAACGATATGACCCATGTGGTCCGATGTGTGTCGTTAGAGTGTATGAAAAGTAACTAAATTTACAGAAGACTGGAAATTCAGTGACGCTAGACTAATTTGATGTGCCGAAGGAAATTTTACGAATGAGTCAAAGGTACAGACACGAATGCAGTGTCGTGTGGGCAGCCATCGTCGAAACACGTGTTTATGTAAGAAGCAGACAGATCAATTTATCCGGTATAGTGAAAAGAATCGGTATTGGTAATACTGTGCCATGCCCGCTGAAAGCCAAAATACGTAGTTTTACCAGAAGAGACGTCCTTTACTAGGTTACGACACAATAAATTGTTACGCAACAATGGAACACGAAACACTACTTCACCGTAACAACAGTTATTCACGCAACATTAGAAGGACTGTCCGAAACGGCGTTTTTCCTTGAGGTCCTTCACGGAGGCTGCGTGACTGTGCAATATCGCTTCTGCGAAAAAAAAGATATGTTTTCTCTTGGGTCCCTGCGGGCGACACATCTGGAGAATTGAAACACAAGATAAACTGATAACCCGTGTGGAGGCGGAGTCGAATACTTTCACAGTGACCCTGCGAGTCATAGGACGCGACGAAAAGGGAAGTCTCAAATCTGAGCAGTGAAACGTGAAAAGGTCTTGAAGACCTAATTTGCTTTTTCGGTAGGACGTACCAACTCAAAGACACTATAACAAATATAACAAATTACAAATAGCAACAGGCGTGACCAGAGTGGTTTGAACGGCTGCTGTACTGNTTAAATTACAATATATATATTAAATACTAAATGCGAATACAATGTAAGTCCCTGGAGGTAATAGGCCTCCGGCAATCAACCANCCTGGATAGTCTCTTTCCAAACACAGAGACACTATGTATGCGAACCAGAAGACTTAAGAAGATGCTAGATGACCTTGGGGACAGAAGAGGATATTCCCATTTGAAGGAGAAATCTCTGGATCGCATTAAGTGGAGAAACTGTTTTGGGAGAGACTGTGGACCTGTCGTCTGACAGATTACTGATAAATAAAATAAATATATATTAAATACTAAATGAGAATACAATGTAAGTCCCTGGAGGTAATAGGCCTCCGCCAATCAAACAATCAAAATCGTACAGACCAGGAGAAGAGTGAATCGACTGACCAGTTCAAGTTCTCAGAACAGAATGGATCACTCGCGTTGGACCTTAGCCGTCCGGAACCAGGAAGTGGAACAGTGGAAAGGGGAAGTTAGTAAAAGGGGTGGACGCCCTCTGACGTAACGCAGACAGGGCGTTACAGCAGTAAAGTATGGTCGCGAGTCCCAAGGGTTTCGGATCCGAGAAAGGCTGCGCTGGCAAGGAGTCAAGAGCATATACAAATGACAGGCCCGTCCTCTCGTCAAAGAGGGCGCCCCACAGGAAATAAGACCGTGACTGGTAAACAGTAATAAATATCTGATTATCAGCTCCAGATTGGGCTCGGCATCAAAACTTGATGACTGACTAACTGACTGACCGTCAGTCGCAATGTGACTTTGAATTTGACTTTGAGACAAATCAGCGAGCAATATGCTGTGTGGAGGCGGGGTCAATACCTTCACCGTAGCCCTGCGGGTCGTGGGAGGCGACGAAAAAGGAAGTCTCGAATCTGAGACAGTAAAATAGTGTCCCGAGAATGACTGCGCTGACGAGGACCATCAGCAATTTTAAACGATAGACTCGTCCTCTCGTCAGAGAGAGCGCCCCACATCAAGAAAACCGCAAATGTATGACAAAATAAAAATCTGGTCGTAAGCCCCACATGGGTGCTTTATTCCGAGACAGACTGGATAAGACTCAGACTCAAGACAAACACATTTTCTGGTCAGAGACGTTACATAAGGGCTATTACCGCAAGCTGCTCGGCTATTTAAGAAATTCCCTTCTTTCATGGAACCCGAAAATTAATTTTTGTAGTCACAGTAACCCAATATTGGAGCCTATCTCGATTCAGAGAAATTAATTCCACTTTACTGATTTTAGGCTTTCCCGGATTTATTTACTGATGTTGGGTTTTTACTCTTTGTGGATGTGAACGGTGTTGCCAACATTTCTGATGAAAATGCTGCCTCGGTCTTCAGGGTAAAAGTGTGTAGCTTAGCGAGTTATTGTGTGTGCTTGTATACGAGTATACTAGATTTCTGTTTCGAAAAGGAACCGGGGAGGGGGGAGTAAAGTGAGCATTACTGCCTCATCTGAGCCAATGAGAACAGTGGTCCAATAAAGTTGTGTAGACGGCGCTTTTAAGAGCCCAGAGTCAGCTTATAGCTCCGAAACGTCGGTAACATTTTCCATAACCACATCGTTCAAATCCAACAATAGAATTAACATCGAAGTCCAAAATTTTTAGAACAGATTTCTGATGATACATTTTAATATTATCCTCCAGTCTATGACTGTGGATGCGAAGTAGTCTCTTACCTTAAGATTTTTCAATCAAAATTTAGTATTTATTGCCTTCCCCGTATGTATTACATGCCTCATTCATCTATGTTAAGTGGTGTCATTTCAGGGTTTCGCATCCTGTGTTACCTCCAGTAATTTTCAGTTGCAATGATCGTGGCATTCTGCTTGTATTAGGGAGGTACCCCACTCGAATGTCCTGAGGCTTCTATGGATTTCCCCCACTCCCTGCAGGAGTACAGAGGGAGAATGATTTCGATTGGACTACAGCTGTTGCCTCCTTTGCAATCCATAAGCATTCGTGTTCATTATTTTCTTTACATGCCATTCGATGTCATATAACATTTGCATTTGAGGCAGTCATTAAACAACCTTTAGAAGTACGACGTAAGATACTTGGGCCGCGCCATAGCTCAAGCGGTTAGTCGCTGGCTTCCCACCGCGGCGGCCCGGGTTCAGTCCCGGGTCTGGTCAAGTGGGATTTGTGGTGGACAAAGTGGCGCTGGGGCAGGTTTTCTCCGAGTACTTCGGTTTCCCCTGCCAATGTTTATTTCACCAATTGCTCCACAATCACCCTCACCAATCATCTGAGGCTGTACAATAGGCCAGAAGTGGCAGCAGTACAAGGGACTTAGTCCCATCCCACTAGAAATAAGAAAGAAACATAGTACTTCTTTTGCTCCAATGTGAATATTCTGTGCATATGGCCTGGGCATGGTCGTTTGGTGTGTTTTTATGTGATTATTCTCTGTTTGATTGTCCTGTGTTTAGGTAGAGGCCTTGCGAGGGACTGATCACTCGTCCAGGGAGTCCTACCGTCTGTAAAATGATCATGTAACTGAAAGTCAGAGGCCAGGGCCCAAGCGGGAAGTAGACACTGAATGAAACCTACATCTCAGCTATTATGCCACCTTAAAGCCAAATTTATCAGACAGAAAGATACGTAAATATTTTAATGGAGATAAATTCAGAGCGAAGCTCCTAATTTCAATGTCAAATTAGCTAATCCATCAATTGTGACAGTAGCGAAAGGAACTCAGTACCCTTCTGCCATGATGCATACGTTGTTATTCTTGAATTAGACTGTACATTCGCGACTGGTGGCCATATTTCATGTTTGTACGGTACATAAACTTGTTGCCGCCCCGCGCGTGGGTACAAAACGAACTTGTGATAACAAAGTGGCTGTATTTCATTCAGTTGAGCACAGCAGAAACCTAAACTTTACAGTAATATTTCATGGTATTCAGCTGAAGAGATTTTTCTAAACTGAGCTCCTCGAGACCAATAGAGAGGGAGATGGGTGCACCGGTTCTTAGTAGCAGATGTGACTTCTGACTTCCACAGAAGCATAGGGCATCTGCAGATGAGGTACGGGGTTATGCAGAAACAGAGCAGGTCACATACGGACTGTAAGAATTAATTTACTTTATTGATATGTGAACTTACACCTCTATATCGCATGCTGCAGGGGATGTTACTTTATTAATTAAGCACAGGAACAACTTAAAATTGTACTTTCAGTCATCCCTTTCCAGTGGGAGATACGAAATTTCACATTATGTTAGAAATGGCATTGCCACAGGGCCAGTTAATTAAACAAGCTTGTACATTTTTCTTGGTTTATTTAAAGAAGCGCCCAGTTGTTTTTGCATAGCGTTCAATGAGGGGAATTGGTTAGTCATTAATTGAGACGTATGTGCAAGGAAGGCGTCTTGGTCTAATTTAAGGTACTTTACCAGCATTTTCATGAAGGTAAGCCGGAAGGTAGCGGGTGCGAATCTCGATGAGGTCATTGGAATTTTCAATTTTTCTAATCCTTCCATCCGCACTATGGCCCTGGGTTTCACTCAGCCTCAAACAGAAATGAGTACCAGGAATCTTCCTGGGGGCAAAGGGCAGCCGGGCGATTAAGGCTGACAGCCTTACCGCCATCTTTGAGTAGACTGTCCAGAAAATGTAGAACCTCGACGTCTCACAACCCCATCGACCTTAACGGCCTGGTACAGGAATAACTTTACATTTTTACATGGGAAAATCAAGAACAATCTCAGTGAGGCAGGCCGGTCTCAGGAACTAGAAATGAAACCAAGACACAAGCGGCAGTAGTAATCACTGAATACTGACATTGTATATTAAAGACTTTTATCTAACTTTAGCAAATTACTAAGCCCATTTCTTGAAAATATAGTAAGTATAGTTGGTATAGTAATTTTCATCAATTAGTATTTCTGAATATATAACTATTAAGAGTGAGATATCCTGCCGGAAAATAATTTATTCCTTTTCCTTCATTGCAAGTAATTTTAAGACCTTCTTCAGCAGCCACTCTCTCTTCCTTTCGATAAGAACATTTAGCAATAAAGCATTCGGGCAGGTATTCGTTTCTTCTACGACAAAATCGATTCTAATAAAATACTGTACACAATGCATACTATTTAATTATTAATCTGCATTCTTGAAGCTTAGAACATAAAGAATTTGGAAACGTAGGGAACAATGAGGGGATTGGTGGCTTATAAAGGTCACTGCTAAGGGATGTAAGTTATGTTTACACTGGACCGGAGAAAAAGAAATTATAAAATTTGGGTGTAAATTGTCTGGGAGTAGGACAGTTGGAAAGTTGGGGGAAGATGCTGAAGGACTCTCTGGGAAATAAAGTTATCGGATTTAAAAAGAATGTAATATTATGTATATTGAAGAAAATAAGTAATGTAAAGTTGCTCCAGTTTTTATTTATTATAATAATCGTTAAAAGAAATATAAAATAAATTTGCACTTAATGCTTTCAGAATCTTCTTCGACTTTGTTTCCTTTTTGCTTGCATTTGGTGCTTCTTGTTTAAGCTGCCAACATTCCCTGGTAGCATTTCTCCACGTTCGAAATATTACGAAGAAACAATTCTCGATCCTCGCTGCTAAAATCTGCAAGGTTTTGTCGAAATATATCCAAGTGATAATGAAGGAAGTGTATTTCTATTGCCGTATTGCATCTTATTGTTCTGTAAGTTCCCAGCATTTCCTCCACCAACTCCCTGAAATTTGAGGCCTTTCGTCTACCCAGGAATCTGTCAGAAACCAATTTGAATGCTTCCAACTCTGTCTTCACGGTTCCTTTTAGCACTTCATCAAAATTCCTGTGACTCATAACCCCTAATTATGTAAGGATCAATGAATATCTCTCCCTGTGCCCATGATTTACTGATCCATAAAAATTACGTACCACATACTGAGAACCTTCTCTGTTCCTGTTCGTAGCCTTCACAGAATTTTTCATCCGTGTAAGCATGGTGGGAAGTGGCTCTAAAATTGGGTGAAAACATAAAGCTGTCCCTGTAACAGACCGTGGAGGCCCATAGAGTTGTGAGATGTCGAGGCTCTCACATTTTCTAGACAGTCGGCACACAGATGGAGGTAAGGTTGACAGCATTACGCGCCTTCTGCTCTTTAACCCCCAGGAAGATTCTTGGTACTCATTTATGTTAGATACTAATCGGCCCCCATAATTGTAGTGAGGCTTGAAGGATTGAGTCAATTAAAAATTTCGATGACCTCATTATGAATCGAACCCGCTACCTTCCGGCTTATAGTATAGTGCCTTAACCAACTACGCTACCGCGTTCCTCTGAAAATAGGTCACTTGCAAAATTCTTTTGCCTAGAAAGAAACTGCTTGCGACCAGACCATTCTCTCACACTTGGATCTACTTCTTACTCTAAAATCTCGTTCGCATACGAATCAAGATCTTCATAGAATCAAGCCGAATGCCTAGTAGAAGGCATATGTATTTCAAGTTTCCAAACAATATTTATGATAGTGTATGCAACTGAGCAGAAATTTCGTATTGTCATGCGATTTTTCGTGTGCACAACGAGCCAACTGGGATTATGATAAATCGTTTCCACTGTGAAGAAAGACAGCCTCCCTACGTAACTTTCACGAATCAGTAAGCAGTTACCAGTCCTCAGACTTACTCTCATGCACCAATTCCCCCGTCAGTTCATCAGCATTACTGCAATACAATATATCACCAATCGCTGAAAAAATCTTGACATTTCTTTTACACGTCTACGAAAACCAGCTACCTTCAAATCTTGAACTGCAGTTCGTATGTATATTCTGTACAACTACAATAAATATTTATACAACGGTTTAATAAGTTGTTTTCTATGCATATATCGACATCCCACAACCTCTATGGTTTCTCTCTCGCAAACTTTGCAGACCTCTCCGATCTAGATAATGAATAATGGAAAAACATTATATCAGAAGATCCTTTTCTTTGTTCCATGATTCTTTTGAAGATAATCATAATCCAGAGCAAAGTCATCTAAATATTTTAACAGTCTCGAAAGTTTCAAAGCAGCAACATTTAAATTTTATAAAGTAAAACGACGCTGACGAAACACGTTGTGTTGCACGGTACATAATCAGTATTCTCTAGTAGGACCCGATGGTCCTTGTTTTGAAACAATAAAAATTTAGCCTTTCAAAATGAATGCTATAATGAAGCCAAAATTAGTACAGTGCCATTCACGGTTCCAGCCGAATCGAAGCAATTTTCATATTATACTCACTATCGTCATCATCCCTATATGTAGAGCTATCCCTGTAACAGGCCATGGGGGCCCACAGGGTTGTGAATTTCTCTAGACAGTGGCTCACAGATGGTGCAAAGATTTTCTTTCTTACGCGCCGGCCGCCCTTTATCCAGCAGGAAGATTCCTGGTACTCATTTCTGCTAGAGGCTGAGATGACCCCAGGGCCATAGTGCGGCTGGAAGGTTTAGGTAAATTGAAAAAATCCACCTCATTAGGATTCGATCCCGCGATCTTCCAACTTATAGCACAGTGCCTCAACCAACTACGCTACCTTGTGCATCTCTATATGTTTCGAAGTAAAGCAGTTAGACGTAAAAATGTAGGAAGGAAGAGGCACATGTACTGCATAAGTTTCCATTCTCTGTGTTCAAACATTTATACGGATAATTTCTTTAGCACTTTTGTTGTACATGACTCAGATGTGCTTCGGAGCATGCAAACATAGTCTTTCCATCTCTTTTATTTAAATATACAAAACCATTTACTTTTTCTCTCTCCCTATCTTGGATTTCAGTCCAAAATCAACAGAAATTCCTCCTAGTTCAACAGAACTCAAAACTTTGAATATGCAGATATGTCAGCTTTCCTCACATTTTTCTGGAAAGAAGAGGCGTTGCATGTCCTGTGAGGTATATATCCTTCTCAGTATTCCTTTCGTCTAAATTAAATATAGGCTGTAACAGACCCACAAGTTTGTTGGGGTTGCAAAGTGCAGCACAGGGGGTTCCTTACGCGTATAACAGAATTATCTTCACTTGGTACATCGCATAATCGCAAACAAGGCGTTGGTAACCACGCCGTGTCAGTATTTAGACTACGCGATAGCAGATAGCTGCAAGCCGGAAGGTCGCGGGTTCAAGTCCCGATGAGGTGATTGGATTTTTTTCAGTTGACCTAATCATTCCAGCCGCACTATGGCCCTGGGGTCAACTCAGCCTCTAACAGAAATGAGTACCAGAAATTAATTAAATAATTTTCCTGGGGAATAAAGCGCAGCCGGCGCGTAAGACTGACAACCTTACCGCCATCTTTGAGCCGATTATCTAGATAATGTGGGATCCTCAACGTCTATGGGCCTTCACGGCCTCTTACAAGGATAGCTTTACTTACTTACTTACTTACATAAATGTGAAATACTTTCAATGCCTAAACCGAAAGAAATCATGGCAACATATCATTATATCATGTGAGAAACTGTTACTCAACTCACAGCTGAGTCATACGTATATAATTACATGTACTGTAAACAGTTGCCACTACTAACCTAAACCAGTTCACGGAAGTATAATATTTATATTGCCGAACACAGTGGCCGTGAGGTATAAGGCATAAACTATCTTCGCTAGTTCTAAAGTGGTATCGTTTGTTCGAGCCCCACTCAAGGCATGGATTGTGTGCGTTTAATCTATGTTAATATTTTGTGTGTAGGTAGTGGCCTTGCAACGGGCTTATCCCCCGTCTAAGGAGTCCTACTGATTGTGCAAAGGATTTAAAAACTGAAAAAGTGGCCAAGGCCCAACAAAGGGATGTAGAGCCATAATAATAACAATAACAATCTTTATGGAATGCATCCTAGTGCGTGATCAACCCAATCAACTATACGAGTAATGTTCCGTCTAACGCAACGCAACACGTTAGACCGAACATGATAGTTGATTGATAATAACAATACTGATGAACAGATAATGTCATTGCCTAAATTAATTCTAAATTTGAGTTGAGTTTCTGAATGCTGGTTCATGCACAACCCGTGTGAACAGTCGCGAATTGAGAGGACCTTAACTCGTTAAATAATCGCTGTGTAGGTTGCTTGAACCCAACGTTGACCCTGAAGACTGCGACGGAATATTCCTCCACATGTAAGACTATAGTTTCACAACCCCGCAGATTACAATTTCAACACTCTGTGGCATAAAAATCTCACTGCTTCACAGATTCGCCAGTGGTGGCTCTGGAGTTGGGCAGTAACCTGAATGGGAGTTCAATCAGGGAAGGTATGGACGTGTACTTCGAGTGCAACATTCTAGCCAATCCATGGGTGTACAAAGTCATCTGGAGACACAATGTGAGTATAGAGGGTTGTATTACGCTCCTTGAAAAGAGAATATTACACATAACATCCTCAATTTGCCACAGCGCTTAACGTGCTTGTTGCATGAGATAAGGTTAAGAGCTTGAACATCGGTCACAACACAAGACAAATCATCACTGTCAGAATTACCTTGTGTAGTATATCATTATTCTAAATAAAGCTTTTGCCTGTATAATACAAGGAAAAGCCGGTCAAGGTAGCCGAGCGGCCTAAGGCATGTCCTGTCTTCGCTCGCTTGGAAACCGGGATCGTGGTTTCGAATTCCACTCAGGGTATGGATATTTAGCGCGTGTGTGTGCGTCTTTCTGTGTTTGTGTACAGGTAGAGGCCTTGCGATGAGCTGTTCACCCGCCCAAGGAGTCCTATCGAATGTGTAAGATCTAGAAAAACCGAAGTGAAAGGAGAAGTTCATGGAGGTAGGCCTAGGCCCACTGGGGCTGTAGTGCCAAGGAAAAAAAATACAAGGAAAAATATGGATTATTTTTTAAATGTTGAAATTATTTTAGGTTGTTGCCTTTGGGTCTAGACTTAAATTTGTCGGTCATTCCCGACGTTCAGAAGGAGCCTCATGACTCCATCTTCACGGTATCCCGTAAGTGAGCCACGCACACTATTCCGAGCCATTGGTAGCCATCCAGAAGGTCATTCTGTGGAAACCCAGCCAAATGTCTATTTCGTGTATTCTACAAATTAACTAATTAACTTAGTGGAGCTGATTCCTTCTTGAGAAGCCACCAGTCGATCAGATACTCAATTATCTCCCAACATTTTATAGAACTCGAAGGTTCATTACTGTTTTCATACGATCCCTTCACTGGTTCCTCTCCTGAATCATATGAATCCGGTCAGTACCATCCCATTTCTCCAAATCAACTTTAATATTATCTTCCCGCCTGTGTCTATGTTCTCTTGGTGGTCACTTTTCTTCTGGCTTTCCCACTCAAACCCCACATGCATTCCTCTTCTACCCATGCCAAACTTCAGGTATATTTTTATTTAAGTCCAAGTCCTAGGTCCTGTGGAACATTTCGCATCGTGGAGAGCTCTTAATTCCATGCTCAACCCCAAATTTGCAGAACCACCCCTTGTCATCTGTCTGCGACTACTTACTCAATATATTCGCAGCTACCCTCTATATCTGGGGACCTCCATCCGCAACTCGAGGACGTGGATGCCGTGGTGTCAGGGGACCCACTCAACATGGGCATTCCATGCATTAACATTCCTAATGTTTCGTTCGTGAAGTTAATCCCAGTTACATTGGGATGTTCGCAAGGATATTCCAGGCCACAGAGTCGCCACTGACTTAGCATATTAGATGAAATTGGCATCAGCACAGCGGCGAGGGAGGTTATGTTTCTCCTGCGTAACATTGCATCAGTTTTGAGGACTCTGGAAGTCTTTCTTGCAGTGGTCTGTTCCACACATGAAGGTACGGGTTACAGCAGAAATATTATAACTTCTAGGTCCATTATATACGTGAAATGACGAGACGGAATGATTTTTGTTCTGCATAAAGTCTCACACGGAAAGATGAGTAAACAGCCTCGAGAGATGTAGGTTTTGAGGTTTTCACGGCGATGACTATGAAGAAAGTCGTCTTCTGGGTTTTGGCGCCTCTTTAGCCTCGAGAGACTTTAAGGTTCTGTCAAGGTGTTCAATACCGGAAAAATGAATTTCCGAGTTTAAATATCAGTGAAAGTGCATTTTTGAGGCAATCAACTGTATGAGATCCGTGTTAAATTTTGAAATCTCTTTGAACAGTCAGCTCCAGTCTGAATTCAGACTACTTTATACAAACGTACGTTAGTTTTCCTTCTCTCTGCAATCAAGTTAGAAACTTAACGTTTTAGGAGTGTGGTCACTGTAATAAGAAATATTTTGTTATGGTTTTTGTGCAGCTCATCTGTATTTATTAATTGCAAAGATAATCGATATTAGCCTACAGATATTAAATTGCACAGAAATATAAAGTATTTTTCTTCAATTATTTTGCTTGGCAACCCTCGAGAACGCCCCTGTGTAGGAAAAAAATTCGAGAATAACTGGACAGATTTTCACGAAAATTGACACAGAAAAGTTTTACGAAAAATTTTGGAGCAATTAATTTTTTCATATAGGTCGGATATGATTGGCGACGACTTTACACGAACACCTGCATGCTTTTCTGGCGTACTTTCCTGCTACAAATTCATTCGAGAGAAATAATATCGAAAATAATTGTAAAGGTAAATCAAACACAAACTCGTCATTGTGTAATCTTCTGTGTTTCTTTATTGCTTCATATCTCTAAGGCCCAGATATTCTCCTCTGCGTTTTGTTTTCAAATATTTTTAATCCAGATTCTCCCCCCAAGAGCAAAAGTTCAACTTTCACATTGATAGAAACAGTATATAAAATTATAATATTGCATATTTCAGTCTGCAGTTTCTGACAGAGGAGATATACTCCTATTAATTTCTATGCGACAGCTTGTGTTCCATGACTTAAAGCAACAAATAAGTTCCAATTCATGGTTACAGCAGGCCTAATGCATATTTTATAAGTGGAAATTCTGTATCTATCTTTTTAAACATGTGAGAAGAGAATTACAACGTGTCATTGCATACGGTTAATTCAGGCTCTGTCGTTGATAGAATTTTGTGATGAATGATCTGTTTGTGCATTATCGACATTAAAATCTGAATTGTGAAGAGGACAGTTAAGTAACCAAAAACAAATCGGAACACAAGATTTCTTTTCTCGCCACCTCACAATTTCAAAATCAATTTTTCTAGGACAGCCGTAACATCTTACAAGTCTTACAATCGTCTTATTTTCAACTAATTTCGCCATTAAATTTCTGCCTACGTTTCTTGTTTCCACAGCCGTTTTATATCATGTATAATAGCCAAAGCAGTGTTTCATCAATATGAAATGTGTGATTTACACTTAGCCATTCCGCTGTGAATTTTCTTTCATCCTAACCTGAACAGTCTCACGGTAAATTTCTAACAATAGAAACTTTTTCCTGAAAACTTCCTGTGCCCCCTCTTATATTAAAACACTCCTCCTTTTCTCTACTTACTTCTGTAACTCTCGACCGATCTTCCGTTTCCTTTTATCTCTTAATACGTCCCTTACTTTCCGTAAGATCGTATTTGAATGAATGGATGTATAAGGGGTGGCCTTCTTGGCCCTTGCACCGCGACCACAGTGATCTGTTGTGCCTTCACATTCAGACAGATGCAAGCAATATGTAATGCAGAAAGCAGTCTTCTGGGATTTGGCAACGTGTATATGTGGTGTTAACCGACGTTTCGGAGGAACGTATCGCCCCCATCTTCAGGGTAGAAGAAAAAGTATAAGAAATCTGCAAGCGACAACACCGTGAGAAACGGTAAAGCTTTACCGTTTCTCACGGTGTTGTCGCTTGCAGATTTCTTATACTTTTTCTTCTACCCTGAAGATGGGGGCGATACGTTCCTCCGAAACGTCGGTTAACACCACATATACACGGTGCGAAATCCCAGAAGACTGCTTTCTTCATAGTCACCGCCGTGAAAGCCTCAAATCTTACAACATGTAATGCAGTTCATTCAAGAAGGACATTAAATATATAATTTGTTTTCACGAAAAGTCCCTTGGCATAGTTTAGCTTGCACTTACATTATGCTGCTTTCAAATGGGTATATCGCCTTACTTTTAAAATTATGACGATTTGTGACAAGTAATTACATTTTTAAAGTACCAGTTCATAGGCTTAGTTATTCGACTGGTTATAAGTGTGAGCTTAATAATTTCCCCTGCCATTAATTTTGTCTAAAACATTACACAAAGCACTGTTTCCGACAGGGTGTCTACAACTATTTTGTAGTCTGCTATTCTTAAAATAATTTTGTCTTTATATTTTTTTTACCAAGCTCAATATATATCAAATCGGCCCTGAAATTCTGACACAAATAGATCCCACATAATGCTTGAGGTTCTTCTTGTGGAAAGCGCAGTCTTTTATCAGTGCCTACAGAATTTATTATGAATATTCTTATCATTCTAATACATTTAAACTGCCCTGCCTCACATTAAATTTCCGACCACTGGGAAGACCAAGGCGTAGGTGGGCGGACAATATTAAAATGGATCTTAGAGAGATAGGATGGGATGGGATGGATTGGATTGATCTGGCTCAGGATAGGGACCAGTGGAGGGCTCTTGTGAACACGGTAATGAACCTTCGGGTTCCATAAAATGCTGGGAAATTCTTGAGTAGCTGCAGAATTGGCGGTTCCTCAAGAAAGGCTCAGTTCCATGAGTAAGTAAGTAAGTAAGTAAGTAAGTGGACTTCAGTTGCTTGAGGACCATAAGTCGGGATATTTTCAACGGAGAAACTTAGAATACGCATAAACAGAATCTTAATATCGATGCGTGACGTGATCTCGCTGCAAATACAGTGCACATGCGCAATCCAAAACTTATCTCTTGCTGCTCTTGTATGCTTTAAGGTAGAATCGAGTGGGGATCGTCGGAGCCTTTTGTGTCCAAACCTACAGAAAATATTATCTTGTAATCTGTGAAGGTGACGGATTTTGGTAAAGGTCTGAATTTTTATTTTTGTATTTATTGACATAAATTCCTTTCCTGGATGTCACATTGTAATGGATAAAACATCTGTTCCACATTTTACAAGTTCTGATTTCAAATATCAGCTCAGGACCATATGCACTGATATAAGTTCTTTTTCGATGATTTTCCTATGTTCTTGCAATCTCATTTAGGAACAGCAAATTGAAACAGGTCACTATTTATTCCTTCCAGATCCTTCGAATTTCGCCATTTATAATCACCCTCTCAGTCGAAACTTTTCAAGTTGAACAATACATAAAGGGCTGTAAATTCGGAAAATAAAAGAATACTCCTTATCGGTATTGTCAAATTCCGGGCGATCCCATTTGACCAGAGGGAATCTGTGTATTTGCCCCAGTTCACACTTTCTATCTCTCTCTCTCTGTCTATGGCTCTATAGTCCTTTGGGCAATGGCCCCTTTTTTAGTTTCTTGAATTTGTACACAGTTTGTAGGACTCCTTGGGCGGAGACTCAGGCCATCGCAACGCCGCTACCTACACACAGAACAACACAGACACAGAATAAACACACAGAGAGATCCATGCTTCGAGTGGGATTCGAACCCACGATTCCAGCGTTCGATTAGGCGAAGATGTTTCATGCCTTAAATCGCGCGGTCATTATGATCGATTGTGATCACATTTACAGCCACAATTTAAGATACAGTATCTCGGTACATCGAATCGTTAAATTGTGTTAAACTTTAATACTGATCATCAGTCTATTTCAGCTTTATCAAATTTTGGCCAAGTGGTATAATTAGATTCAAGCACAGTAAAGAGAGATCTGTGAGAACTTTGTTATGTAATTAGTGATTAAGTGGAAAGTTGTGAAACAAGTTGAAAGTAATATGAAAGTCTTGACGGAGGAAAAGAGTATCAATTTTGAAGCAACGCTTATTAAGGCGACGTTCAAACAACGGCAGAATACGAGTATAATAGTGAGCCACGTCAACTACAGAATGTAACATGTTACACATGTTTCCGGAACGTTGTAATGGATATGAAAAAAGGCAAACATTTTTAACTACGTGTGGAATAATTTAAACGTTGCGTGTAACGTTTCTGTAAAATTTGCAGCACAACACGCGCTTGCTATTGCCTCATAGTTTAAATATTTGTGGGGACTTACAGCATATAATGACGCGACAAACGTTTACTCATTAAGTAGACCTTAAAATATTTACTGTAAACAGATAAATATTAAATTAAGCTGCTCTACGGTAAAATAAATTATTTAGTCGTATTTTTTAAAAACTAAAGAAGAAGTCTTCTATTTTCAGTAATTGGTACTATAAGTAGAAAGAAAACTTCAGCATGCTTGCGTAATGGAGTCAATAAAACAATTCAATTTTAGAGACTGTATTTTTGGCATTAGTAGATTAATTACAATACATCGTTAAAATGGCCTCGAATGTCATAATATACTTGTACATACCAGTTTGTATGAAGATTTGTTTGGGCGTTCATATAGTAATAAGATATTACCTCAACAGTTTGGGAGGCTGCAGTGTTGGTATTACTGATATAAGTTTTTTTTTTATTATTTTGTTGAGATAGCTTCAGATGGCATAAAATACGTATGAAGTTTTATCACTATCAGTTTAGGCATTCAAGTAATATTAAGGATATTAACTCAACAATTAGAGAAACTGTAATGTTGGTATTACTGATGGGTGGGACGTGTGAGGTACGCAGTTGAGATGGGCTCGATGTCTTGATGTAAGTCTCATAAATATTGGTTCATGCATTCAAAAGTTATTAGTGGATATGTATATTGTCACGTCTATAAGTGATAATATACGGTCTGTTGATTGGTAATTGGATTTATTGAACACTTGCAGATCATAACTACAAGCAATTACAATGTTATTGCTAATTCACATACTCTACAGTTCACTACAGCACGCACTGAGTCTTCATATTCTGCTTTATCTTCACCGGTTGTCGTCTGATAACCACATCCATCGCCGTACCTTCTGTGCTTACGTCTTTACTGGCCGGCGACTGTCTCACAACAAAACTTTGGATTATAGACACGGACAGCATAGAAAACACCTCTTCGAACATTTCTTCTAGTGTTGCATCACGTAGAAATAACACAGACAGAGTAGATAACACTGCTTCACAGTTACTAAATTGTTGCGTGTTACATATCTGTTGCCTAGCAAAGGGAGTTTTAGAACTGTTCTCTAAAAACAGCTGTCTCTGCTGGCTTCACAGTTATTGTCTTTAGTAAATATGCCACATTATGTAGACATAGACTCACAGACAGCAAGGTGAACTCATAAGCTTACTTTTCTTCTTTCAAAATAAAGAAAGCAGGCCAAAAAATGCCTTAAGTCGAAATCAAGTCTGCCCGTTATTCTGAGGCCTAGTACGATATTGGTTTTTATGGGGAAACTTTAACTAGTTTGTGTCATTCAACTTCAATTTGCAGGCACGTCATACCTTGGTACAGTCCACTTTATCTTAGGCCATAATTTGATCTTTCATTTGTGTCTTCAACCATTAATAAAATTTCGGTGAAATTCGCCGTTGGGAAAGTTAGCAGAACATTTGATGGCCATACGGAGCAATTAAAGCCATTATTGACCTTTTAAATCCTCAAAATTATAAATTACAACAATAAATAATTTGCACAAACTTAAGTTACAAATTCTTGAAATTCGTCTTCCCCATTGTTAACTGCATGGAAGAAAGACATGTTTTAAATGTTCTGAGTTTGACAGTTTCACTTTCTTTTTAAGCGTAATAGCTAGTGAAACACTTCCAATAACATCTGTAACATGCCGTAAATAAGCTTGACAAAGAACAGCTTTGGGAATTTTGTGTTCCACATTGCAGAGTAATAATTTTTCATTTCTGATACAGATGTACAGGGAATTGTAAGTCACATTAATTGCTTCGATATGACACGTACAAAATAAACAATTTAATTGCTTTGCAGAAACGGGTGGTCCTTCCTGTCTACTCATTGATGTCTTTGGCTACTCAAATAAAGTAATATTTTGCTACACAGCAATTCTGCTCCTATTCCAGATGCAACGTAATTAATGGTGCTGCGAAGGGATACATTGGCCCAATAGCCGCGAGCTGTCACTTTTAGATTTATTGACTCGGATCTTCACACAACAAATGCTTCATTACATCAGATGTGCAGAATTGAGTCTATACCGTTACGCCTCCGGGAAAGTGGTGTACTCTGGCAGTTGCTCTCATTTCAATGCATTACACTGCTGGAGCTTGGTACAATATAAGCCTCCAATTCTAGTGCACTGCTGCTCTTCGTTTGAGATCGCAGAGTTAACCTAGCGCCTTATTTAACGGCACTGCTCGTAGTGAAATATGAAATGTAACTGCTAATATCTTGAACAAATCGTGGACAACCGGAAAGTAGTGGGACTACAGTTCGGAAACAGGGAAATGGTTAAGAAATTGTAATTCTATGAGGCTTTTAAGTTGCAAATTGTTCAGTACAGATCCAATAGCGAATATCTGCAGATAATGAGATAATCCACGACTTCTTTAAAGCAGTTAATTTTATTATAAACTGAATAATTATCATCTTGTGGAAGATAGCTTTTAACAAGAAATGGGTTAATTTGTTAACTGCTTCTTAGTGAATGTCGGCTGCACTAAATAAACCGTTAATTTTGAATTGTTTCATTTTGGTCCGTTACACTATTAATCACCAATTGTCAATAGATTTTCCGTCAAGTGCAACAATATATATTATGGTCACTTATTTATCTCATCTGCCTTACATGTTTCGGTTCCAAGGAACCATCTTCAGAGGCACTTACAACAAATCGTGATAACACTGGCACAGCTTAACATCCACAGTATGTAGTTATTTGTGGAAACTATTACATTAATCGGAGTGTAAGGCACAACACTTCCCAGTATCTTGAATGCAGGTATAGCACTTGCATCTAATAAAACCACCCTCAAACTGAGTCGTCAACGTTAAAATTAGTAGTAGACTGTAAATTTAGTAAATGTAGTAAAATTAGACTGTAGTATACAATACACATCGCGTAAGATACACCCGACCACAAGCCCACACAACCCCGTGCTGACGCCTCCCCCCATTGGGACGATTCACCAAGACGGAGCCTGAATATTTTACTTGAACGTTTTTTAATTTTTAACTCTAAATTTTAACTTTGACGACTCGGTTTGAGGGTGGTTTTATTAGATGCAAGTGCTATACCTGCATTCAAGATACTGGGAAGTGTTGTGCCTTACACTCCGATTAATGTAATAGTTTCCACAAATAACTACATACTGTGGATGTTAAGCTGTGCCAGTGTTATCACGATTTGTTGTAAGTGCCTCTGAAGATGGTTCCTTGGAACCGAAACATGTAAGGCAGATGAGATAAATAAGTGACCATAATATATATTGTTGCACTTGACGGAAAATCTATTGACAATTGGTGATTAATAGTGTAACGGACCAAAATGAAACAATTCAAAATTAACGGTTTATTTAGTGCAGCCNGGTCCTGATATCTTATTCAGTTTCGTAATCTTTTTACATAATCGGTAGAACTCCTTAGAATGGGGATCAGTCCCTCGCAAGGCCGCTACCTACACACAGAAACCACAATCACAGACATCCATGCCTCAAGTGGGATTGTAACCCACGATCCCAGTGTTCAAGCGAGAGAAGACAGTTCATGCCTTAGACCAGTGGTTCTCAACTGGAGCCATATGGCCCCCCAGTGGGCCAAGCCTTANAACTGAGTCGTCAACGTTAAAATTAGTAGTAGACTGTAAATTTAGTAAATGTAGTAAAATTAGACTGTAGTATACAATACACATCGCGTAAGATACACCCGACCACAAGCCCACACAACNGTATTTTTAAGGTGTTCTTCAGTTCAGTATTCGAAGTGTCTGAAAGAAGACATTTTTCTGCGCAAGTTCTATTATTGTGGCAGTTCCCTACTTACAAACTCCAGCTACTATTTTTCGACAAATAAGCATTACATTTCATAATAACTTGAACTTTCATTACAAATAAATTATTAGCTTTGAATAGAATTTGAATGCCCTCCCTCTACAAGAAAAAATATTGTGAATTGATTACAGCAGTTTTGTATTTATTTGAAGTAGAATGGCTTTCAAAGTAATTTTTATGAATATTGACTTCTAAATTTTCCACATCTTCAAAAAATTTAGAAATAGGGCAGTCATAAAATCAATAATCAATATTACATTTATTATAATTAAGCAATATGAGGGGGGGGCCACAGAACTGAGTGAAAGTCAGAAGTGGGCCACGAGCGAAAAAAGGCTGAGAACCACTGCCTTAGACCGCGCGACAGCTGTGATCGGCAGAAATAAACTCTATTACTAGGTAATTCTAAGAAGTGTATCAGTGGCTGGTGTTATGTTATGATCACATATGTTAGCTTAACAATAACTTTAGCTCATTTAGTTTGTATGTGTGCGTGTATGTATGTACACCTGTCTGTAATATAACCTACATTTCCGCTGTTTCTGAGTACCGCACTGTGAAATGATGCAGGTGGTTATTTCAGACCGGTATAGCAGATGGTTGGGGTCAGTTTAACGTTCCAGCTGCTTTGTCCATTGTAGCCATTGGCATGGGGAGTGGATGGGTAAAATAATGGCATGCAAATGTTTATGAAGAGCGAAACCCCAGTGACACTTCTCGAAATCAAACCCCCGCTCTTGAGCAAAGAGACATTCATTTCATTACCTGAGCAAATCCTGCTGACGTGTAATCGTGGGGGGGTGTTTGTGTGGTTACGGGCGATATTAAAGAGTCCAGTAAAAACTGTTTAGTATTAAATTTGATTTATTTTTTGTTACTTAACGAAGGAACCGGGATAGCTTAGTCGATATAGAGACTGGCTACGGGCTGCACGAAGGAGAGGTCGGAGTTCGAGTCCCGGCAGGGTCAAGAATTTTGTCTCCTTCACCTTTTAGAGACCGGCTCTGGGGCCCACCCAGCCTCCTATCCAATGGGTAAAGGGGGCTCTTTCCCCGGGGATAAGCGGCAGGAGCGTGAAGCTGACTACTCACTTCCAACTAGTGCCGAGGTCAAGAAAACGTAGGTCTATACATCCATTGCCCCATACGCCTTCATGGCGTAGTGCTTAATTAGTTAAGCACAAAGACAAATTTACCTTACCTAACGACACTCTCAGGATGAGATTATACAGCGTAGCTGAGGAGGTTGTGCTGTTGCAGTTCATGTGCACAGAAAATCCTGAAATACGTGGATTGTAACAGAGACGTTAGAAGGGAATACAAAATATTGAATATATGCCGGTGCCGCTTTCTCTAACCAGTGTGAGCAATAAAGAGCAAATATGTTACCACAATCGATTAAATTGTGTTTCGATAGTGAAAAGGATTCACCTTCCGCTTTTCGACAAGGTTTCAATTTGTTACATCCGCCCAGTTCCGGATTTTATTTTTCATAACTGATTTCGTTAAGGGCTTCGTTGCATGAAGTGCATAATACTCAGAACAAACCTTGAGAGAATTACTGGCTTTCTTAATTTTTTCCCATCATACGGAATTCTCTGGAATAGAAAACACGATGTTTCGGAAACTGAATCTGTTTCCGTTCTCAGGTGAAGGGGAAAGAAGACACCTACTCAGTTGGGTCCCCGAGAAGGACCTAAACTCAATCTCTTTCTAAGGGGCCCAACTGAGTCGGTGTCTTCTCCCCCTTCACCTGAGGACAGAAACAGATACGGTTTCCGAAACGTCGTGTTTTCTATTGTGTAAAATACCGGACGATGGACAAAGTCCAAAATCCCAGTAATTCTGTGTGTTACAGAGTGCCTATGTCTTTTCGTACGGTTTTTATTCCCGAGTAAAATAATAAAGATAATTTGTATGCACTCTGTATTTTCCGGTTCAGTTACAGGAAATCTCTTGGCAATCTGTGTAACCATCAAATACTGATGAAGACCCGTTTTTATATAGTTAGATCGGTCGGATAGTAAATTGATTTTAGGTTACAGAACTGCAGCCTTTCTTCTGAAGCTCTTACATTTTTCTATACTCGTAGTTTCAAATAAATAGTTAACTGAAGGAGTTCAAGAATATATACATCAAGATAATCCAGCCTGAATTTAAACTGGATTATTGCTGAACACAGATAGGATTATAAAGTCTCATTTATCATCTTCTATCTTTTCGGATAACTTGTGTGTTTCTGTTCGTAATATATACATGCCTATTCACAAGCATTGTTGTGTGTCTGGTGGAAAATTGAAGGAGTTAAAAATGTCATATTTATGAATATCAAAAGCTAATATTTCAGCTGAAACTAAATAATTACACGTGCAGCACACTTACTGAAGCCAAACATGAAATGCACCCAATGCATATTCAGGATCAGAACAGACTTTCCTTGTTGCCTTTGAATCCTGTAACAGTTCAACGCTGTCATCCCCTCCTTACTGACCTTCTGAACTTGCAGTTCAGGTAATCAGACAGTCGCCTCTCTTACTCTCTGGAGAAATTACTGAAATTCAAATTGAAGAGAGCGTGCAATCCTGTTCCAGGTGAGACGCTACACGTTTTGCTTTCCAATTGCGGAGGCTGAGTTCACCGCTAGATTTCACCGACCTCACAATACAAGTTGAACCGCGCATTTTGTAGTATTCCTCCTCATATAATATATTAAATTCAAATACACATGAAGCTTAAATATTTTACTGGACAATTTATTATCATACAAATATATATAGATAGATAGTAAATTATCAATTCATATTTCTCCAGTGATAAGGCAGCTGGGGCCTGAAACTAACTACTCACTTCTATGTAGTGGCAAAATGAATGATGGACCCATACCTCCACTTCCTCATACATATTCCTGTCGTTCTGGTTAGTTAATTAACACTTTGCTCTCTATAGCTTTACAGCCCTTTGAACGTCGGCCGTTTTTTTTTCAGTTTCTTAATTCTATACACAGTCGGTAGGATTCCTTGGACAGGGGATCAGCCCGTTGTAAGGCCACTACCTACACACTGAACAACACAAACAGAATAAACGCACACAGACATAAATGAATGGAGTGTGAATCGAACCCAAGATCCCAGTGTTCGAGCGGACAAAGACGGTTCATGCCTTAGACTCAGCGGCTACTGTGATCTGAATTAATTAACCACAGAGTTCAATTGCACCTTTAGTGGTGTACGCTCTGAGTGAAATAAGTCACGTTTCACAGCCATCAAAACCACTTTCAAAACGTACATAGCGATATTCTAACTCCATGCAGCCAAGTTCTTCTTGATACTTCACTAGTCGCTCAGCTGTTCAGGAATTTCCCAACATTTGGTGGAACCTTAATGTCCATTGCTATGCTTACACGAGCCCGCTACTGGGCCCTATCCTGAGCCAGACGAATCAAATCCATTCCACACCATCCTATTTGTCAATGATCCGTTTCAATATTATTCTTCCATCTACGTCTAGATCTTCCTAATATTCTCTATGCTTCTGGCTTTCCCACAGAAATAAATTGTTCTGTAAATCATAAGAGAATATTTCACGTACATTTTCTGCAGCTCTCCTTTAAGACAGGGCGGTTTTAATTTTCTTCTTCACTAATTTTAGAAATTCTCCTGAAAACCTGATGAAGCTCTCTTATGGATTGGGAAACGTTTAGAATTCCGATGATCATTTCGCTAGGCGGTATATATTCGGAATTAATTTCTGCAAAGTACTTTGAAAATGTCTTAAAGACCCGAAGTATTATTTTCCAAACATTAACTGTGTTATAATCTTATGTCACTATCAGGAATAAAATCTCTCTCTTTTTCATTAATTTGATTTCGTTACTTTTGGAAACTTACATTTTGCAACATTCATTATCCTATTTGAAAATGCTCTGTTTTTGCATTGTTGGAGCATGAATTTCAAATGTTCACATTTCTTCTGTTTAGTGTATAAAAATGATGCATTATAAATTCGTATACTAGGATTTTTGGAAAATGTCTACTTTCTGCAAATATTATAACTAAATCAGAGAAATATAATCTTACAGATATCTCCCACGTTATTTTCATCCTACTTCCTTTCCCTGAGGAACATCATGCCATGTCTTTCTCTGAATCTTCTCTCTCACTTTCAACTTTTGAACTGGTACCGATATTCACGGAATTTTGTTACGAACGTTGGAGACCGCCCGAACATCGTAACTTTTAATTTCCTACAATCGGCAGTACCATAATGGCGGGCGCACCAGTTTGTACGACTGCTTAGTACAGAATACTTAAATGACGTATTGTAACAAATATTACATGAATATGGAACTCTCATTGAGGCAATTTCTTTGTGCAATGTAAACAAAGCAACATGACACAGATTGAGATTTCGAACTGTTGGCGGTAACTACTGAAAAATTGGATTTGAGCATATAAAATTGGCTCAGAAATAGATCATAGTTACAGGCCTCTGTCTAATAATTGTGTGTGAAATATTACTGAGAAAGCAACAGTTATAAATACGGTATAGGTAAAGTTGTCCCTGGCCGGTCACGTTAGCCGAGCGTTCTAAGGCATGCGCTGTATTCGCTCGCTTGGAAACCGGGATCGTGAGTTCGAATCCCACTCAGGACATGGATGTTTAGTTTGTGTGTGTTTGCGTTTTTCTGTGTTTGTGTACAGGTAGAGGCCTTGCGACGAGCTGATCACCCGCCCAAGGAGTCCTACCGTATGTGTAAGATCTAGAAAGACCGAAGTGAACGGAGAAGTTCATGGAGGTAGTCCTAGGCCCACTGGGGCTGTAGTGCCAAGGAAAGAAAAAGTTGTCCTTGTGCTTAACCAATTAAGCACTACGCCATGAAGGCGATTGAAGAGTGGATGTATAGATCCATATTTTCTTGTCCTCGGCACTAGCTGGAGGCAAGTGGCCAGCTTCATGTCTTGGCGGCCTTACTCTCCAGGAAAGAGCCCTCGGTACCATTGTATAGGAGGCAGGGTGGACCCCAGAACCACCCTGGACGACGTGAAGAAGTGAAAATTCTTGCCTCACAGGGACATGAAGTCCAACCCTTCCGTCTTTTTGATAAATACGGTAACTGTATGAACATTTGTAGTTATGTCTGACAGATTTAACGCTAATAAAATTTGTACTTAGTATGTTTTGTAAGGAAAAAGGAAGTAATATAATTGTTAGATATATAATTGCAAGAAAGTAATATTTCTAACTGATGTAGGAATAACAAATGCTGCACGCAGAACGAAAGACTAAATGGCATGGCTTTGATCGACTGTAAATTTTCATATGACATTACTAATACTAGACTTGACGTGCTGTAAGTCTGTACAGTATCAGAGTCGCCTGTAACGAGTTCTTCCTGGAAAGCCTTGTCTTTAAATGTGAGCTATTTCAGAGTGTAATCTAATTTGGATTAAAATCCTGCATATCATACAGCTCAGTGTACTTATTTTAATACTTATTTTAATCCCGTTTGATCACTTAAACAGCTTAATAAAATAGCAACTGTTTCAATTCTGTCTTGCAAAATACCGAACATTTGTTCCATTAGACCTCAATGACAAGCATTTCCTTTTCTTACTTTAAAGCACAGGGAAACATAAAATTATCAGAATTTATATAAGCTGTCCGATGGTACATCGTGTAAGACTGAATTCAGATTTGTAGCAAAATGGAACTTGGTTCTACTTCATGCTCGTTTCTTGTTTTGCTTTTCATTCGATTCTGAAGATGGAGGCTATATTTTTCTCCGAAACGTTGGTTGACTTTTAACGGGCCACTTGACGATATATTCCAGAAAATAGAGCTCTTCTTAACTACCATTGTGATAACTTCAAATCATACAAAACGGAACTGGTAAATATTTACTAATCCAATAAAGTTAAAGTAATAGTAAACGCAGAAAGAATAAGTCAGTATTGATGGGAAATCATGAACACAACAGACGAGGTTCGAAACCAAATGGAAGTGTTTCAGTGTCTTCTTGTTTTTGTTTCTGAGCCCTCAGTTGCATCTATCTAGATTTCTATGCAATGGCTATTATTATTTTATTATTATTATTATTATTATTATTGGAGGGGGTGGGTTTCCCCATGCACCGCGACCAGTGGTCTATTGTAGGTCCCCATGTGATATTCTACCAGTCTCTATACCATACCGGTACTGGTGCGTGCCATCAGTCCCGACTCAGCCAGCGATTTCGGCCTCTACTGGCTCAGCGGTGTCTAGATGTTTCCTCCATCTACCAGAGGCGTTAGAGACTATTGTTGGGCGGGAAATGTCCTTACACATTTGGCTCAGAGGTCTCCTTGAGGCATGAGGTTCTTTTACGTGCCGTAAAGCCACGACACGGGACCACGGCTTAAAGTCCCTCCCCGAGGACTTGTACCCTGAAATTTTCCGCCTTTAAAAATTCCACGACCTCCGCCGGGTTTGAACCCGCGTACCTTGAGTCATGAGGTGGGAACGTTACCCCTAGACTACGGAGGCCGCATCCAATGGCTAACGATACTTCTCGCTTATTATCATTGCGATCTGACCGTGAAGTCATCCACTGACCTCCTGCTCCTAGTGCTGAACAGTGCGCGCAAGTTTACATTTGCATTCTGCTGACGCCTTCGATGCGTCGTTCTTTGAAAGAAGTTAAGCTTCAAATTATTCCTTGCTGCTGAATTTGTTTCTTGGTTTTCCTGTCTTATATATCGTCAAATAATACGTTGATTATGAATGGGTGAGTTTGGAAAGGGATGGAAGGGACAGCAAGACTCCTGACTCCTGCTTGAAGGCACCACTAAAATACTTGTCAGAAGAAACCAGGAAGAATCAACCCTTCTCCAAAATTCGAACCCTGAATGAGGAATGGTATAATAACTGCATGTCGATATTTGGCTTTTGGACGTGTTTTGATGTGTGTGCAGGGCCAGCCAATGCATAACAACGCGAGTACCGGTGTTATCCTGAGCAACCAGACACTTGTACTGCAGTCTGTCAGCAGAAACAGTTCAGGCCTGTACACCTGCCTTGCCAGTAACTCAGAGGGTGACACAGAGAGCAATCCTTTCAACCTGGATGTAAAATGTAAGTAAAGTGACGTCACTTGCCTCTCCTCGCCTCGTTTCGTGAGCTGTGGGTAACCTTTGTGCCGTGTTCTGCGGAAATGTCTTACTTGTGTTTGAGGGGCCGTCGGTTCGAATATCAGTTGGGAAAGCGACTATCCTGGCTGAGTTTCTTGATTTTTCTCAATTCATCCAAGTAAATACCGTGATGTCGGTTCCATAGATTAGGTGATTAGTCGCCGGTTTCCCACCACGGCGACCCGGGTTCAATCCCAAGTCAAGTTATGTGAGATTTGCATTAAGAAATGTGGTATGAGTATTTCGGTTTCCTCCGCTAATTCTCACTCCACGAAATGATTCATACTCATCTATTATCCGGAGCTGGTATAATAGGCAAATTAATGGTCGACGTACAAAGTGGACCCGCGAAATTAAAAGGAATAGTTCCGGGATAATATCTATGGCACTGAATTTTGTTCTACATTCTTTAAAGTTTATCGTCACTATTATATAACGATTCGGCGGCATATATTTCGAGTTACAAACAGCGTCGTTTAATGAATTGCAAGTGGAACGGAGGGAGCCCCTGGGGCGTACTTATATAGGAAATATCAGAGAAACGCGGAAAGACGTTCGCTTACAGATCGGGCAAGTACTCTTCGCCCTATACAGACGATGCAGCTTTTCACTGAAATAATATTATGTTAAAATATCTGGGACTCACTCAGCTCCTAACCAGTGGGTACCGGGGACTCTTTTCTCTGGGATAGAGCGGCTGGGCCATGAAGCTGATCACGTCTTTCCATCTAGTTCCGAGATCAAGAATTGTGGAACTATGTCTCCACTTCCCCACATATCTTCATGGCCTGATGCTTAATTAATTAAACAGAGAGACAACTTTAACTTTTCGAGACACATGGGCATTGCGGAACACTCGGTTTGTTGTGGGCTACACTTTCAGGCCGCCCGAACGCCTGTCTCTCGTCTGTTTACATGAACTTTGTAGGCTTCTCGAGCGAAGTATGTAATTATCTGATATAATATCTCAATTTAGTTAAGTTTAATTGAGAAGGAGGCAAAGACTAAAAAATCGTGTTACAGAAAGTAACTCATAGCTGTGACAACGAAACAAAACAAATACGTATTTCTTTACAATCTGATAAAATAATTTCCGTATCTTCCAAAATCTCATGGATCGCAACCAAATTTGTAATAAAAATAATCACAATAATCACATTACTCTCTGATTATGACATGGTAATAATATTAACAGAATATTTCGCTTAGTGGGGGATGGAGTCCAACTGGGTCCACTCGGTACGGCGGCCACTGATTGGCCTACTGTAGCCTGCCCCTGGTGATTATGATGATGGAGAATTTGGTGGAATGAAGAATGGCAGGGGATACCGAAGTACTCTGAGAAAACCCGCTCCAGCGCCACTTTGTTCACCACAAATCCCACTTGACCAGACCCGGGATCGAACCCGAGCTGCCGCGTTGGGAAGCCAGCGACTAACCGCTTGAGGTATGGCGCGGGCCATATTAGAATATTACTGAAAATTGGTTTATTATAAAAATGCAAGATATCGGAGAAACATAATGCAGAAATGTCAACTACCAAATAAGGTCCTATCGTTATACAAATATCATTTTAACGTATGTAATGGAAATTAAGTAATTTATGTTTGTGTGACCGAAAGTAATATATTTTACAGAAGGACTAGTTTTGCGGAACAGTAGGTGCATGAAGGTCACCATCATTTTATTGAAGCAGAATTTTGGGCTCTTCACTAAACATGACAGATACTCGGAAGCGTCTTAAATAGTGTTTCCAATTTCTGCTGCGATCTCTCAGAGATGTGAAGAGATTAGGAAGCAATCACTCAAGGAATATTTAAAAAGTATTTATCCGCTTACGTAAGGTAGGTGATTGAGAAATAAACTACTTCCAGTATTAATTATTACAAGGGGAAATACAATTTTTAGGAGATTTTATATATAAGTTCATCAAAACTATAAGTGGAATTACGTATAAGATATTAAACTCTAAGTGTAAATATAAATTTTGAAGATTTGAGGCTATCACGGCGGTGACTATGAAGAAAGCAGTCTTCTGGGANGAAGTTCGAACAATTTAATACTATTCATTATCATTATTATTATTAATTAAACTGACGTAAAAATATAAATAACTTCAAATGATACAATTTTTTCTTCTTGTTTGTTTTGTCATGTTACTGCTGTTGTTTGTATCGCGCTGACTCTATTTCTGGCCACAAATTGACTTCAGCAAGTAAATAAATAAGAATTTAATTTAATTACATACTTTATTCCCACTGAATAATTCTTGGCGTATTTTTACTTACTGAATTTCTTCATTGATTCAGGTTGCCCTGTTTTCGTCTTTTGTTTTTTGTTTGTTCTGTTTCCTTCTTCCGCTAGTGCTTACTTTGTAATTAGTATTTGGACTGTTAATTAAGCAATTAAATAAATAATGAATAGAACTGAACTGGTATTATTATTTCATACTCTCCGTTGTAATAACCTTGCAGTTTCGCTCTCGGGCATGGATTTGAACAAGTCAGAATTGGAACTGAATTTTTAAGGAAGGTTAAATGAGTGAAAGAAGGACTGGAGACTATATGAATAGGACTGCAGGTACCCGAAAGTGTGGGGGAGACTGTCTCTTTTCTGACGGAGTCAGTGGAAACAGTATGTGTGTGGGCCGTCTCTCCTTCAACAAACACAGGATTCTTCTTTTGATAACTTGTTGGATCCTTCCAGCTCTGTGCTCTTAGAAATTTAATAACAAAATTTATATTTCAGAGTTCAAAGTTTTGCTGTTGGAAAACACCTCGCAACAGAAGTGTAGGCATGTCTATAGAATGGTTTGACGTATTCTGACGGTTTTCTGTGAAACAGTATCTCCAATAATGAATGTTTTAATATAGTAAATAGAGTTTCCAAATTACATCGCCTCGTGTTGTGAAATGGAGGTGACAACAACGACCGGATATACTGTTCGGATGGAGACGTAATAAATCCATTTAACATTTTAAATGAGTGAATCCGTTAGAAATCTGCCATATGAACACTAGAAATAAGATAGGAGGATAATGTTCAGATGACATTAAATACTGTCGCATATAGACCTGTTTCTAGGCAACGACCTCTAAATAAACAACTACACAACGGTCGTTACTAGGCAGCGGCCCGTAAACAGTAAGAGAGGAACTGTGTTTTCTGTCCGAGCTATGCCTAGAGCGGTTGTCGTACCTGAGGTTATTCTTGGTTTCATAAACAAATCTTTGAAACAGTACCTTAAAACAGGTCATGAAACCTTCCTTTCGTATCCTTTCCATTATACTCATGAAGTGGAAACCCCGATTTTAAATAAACCAAGAGGCACGCGAAACATGTGAATAAGAATTAGGTACATTCATTTCTGAAAAAAAACTCCACAAAGGAACCTTTATAACGAGGCTGATAATCGCTTAGTTATTAAAGAAATTTACCGTCCTTCACGAAACCCGAAATCCTATTACCCAGTTCGTGGCAACCCGCCTTTCTGCTCTGCTTTTAGCTTACTTTCCTCTTTTGAAAACTGAAAGTAGGCTTGTGCGATCTTCATTTCTGTCTGTGTATCCCTCTCTATTAACTTCCGAATGTCTGAACCAATCTTTATGAAACCTGGTATATAGATCATGGTACCTGTGCCCATATCAACAGCACACTTCACATATCCGTCCCATCAGTCTGTGTGTCTGTATGTGTATCCCTCCAATTGTTTCTAACATAGGCTAGGTAAAGTGCATCCTTCCTTTCATCGCTAGGCAACGGCTCCGTAAACACGTTCCCGCAGCAACGAATACACTCAACAACAGAAGAATTGTTGGAGGCGGATGTCTGTAGATCTGCCTGAATATCCCCTTACGGCTGCTAGGTAACAACTCGGTAGAGACGAAGAATTTTTATTTTCCTATGCTCTCCATGTCGCGTCAAGTGAAAGTATGCTATTAGTTCTTCCCGGAATGTCTTGTTATACTCTTCAATCCATTCCACATCCTCAAATCTAAATCATTCAAAATCTAATTTAATATTATCCTCTGTTTACACGTAAATCCCTTCAGTGTTCTCTTAAGGTTTCCTTGCCGCCTTCTATGTGCATGTTTCATCTTCCCTGTTCGTAATAGATGTTATGTATATTCATAGTGTGAATAATACTGCATTGTTCAGGTAAGTCGGAACAGAATCCTGTGTCGTCACGAAGTGCGACGTGCAACATTCCGGGGCGCATGCGCGCATTCCGAACCAACAGGAGTCAGAGAACAAACATGTAAACATTCAATTCCCACGCACGTAAAGTTAAAGGTGGCTTACATGAAGTAACTTGGTCCATGTCATTTTGTATTCTGTCAGTGGAGCTTGTATTCTGTCCATCAACTCTACCTACTGCCGGTTAATCATGTCGGAATTGTGTTCTGCCGCAGTCGCTATTGATCTCTCCCGCTACTCACCCGACACCTGTTGAGCTGAAATCTTACTCCTCTCGCAGCAGTATCTCATTTCCCACAGTATTTGTATACGCCACATGAAGTGAAACTTCGCTGTAAAATTCGATTAAATGAACACAGAGGAAGTTCTTTATAAATCCTGGGCGAATTACGCAGGGCCCTCTATTGATAAGCATGTAAGTTTAGTGCTAAAAGGGTCTAAGGTTCGTTAATCAGTTGTCACAGCAGGAAGATATTTTCCTTTTACACTTTCTTGAAAATTCGATATTTATATTCTGACAGTCTTAAAATCAATAGCTTAATTTTATCAAAGATCAATACAAGCTTATTTTAATTGACAATGCCACAAATCAAAGCGGAAAACAGAAGGACTTCTTTCTAATCGGCGTGTATCTTTCTTAGCCTAGAAACTGTTAATTTAGGAACCTATGTTCCAAAGAGCCTTGGGCTCTGACCCTAAAGAAATTGCAAACAGTGACAGTGTTTCGGAAAGTGTGGTGAATTCAACATTTGATCTAGGTCTAATAATGTGGAAATACTAAGAAGTTGAAAATTTTGCACAGTGAGTAGTTCGTAATTCTTTTCGGATATTATTAGGGTGAAGGAATCGAGGTGGGTGAGGAAGTCGGAATCTATAAATGAACCAGGGCTGTGGGAAATTAGAAATTCGTACAAAATTTTAATAAAAATCATTAAGGAAAAGGAACACCTTCAGGGACCTAGACACGGATGGGAATGTAATTTTAAAATTGATCCTAAATGAATTTCATGTGGATTTGTTTCAGCTGAACAAAATAAAATGAACCACCGGATTATGTAAGGGGTCCATGTTTAGATAGGATAGTGCAGTCGGTATAGCGACTGGATACGGATTGAACGACTGAGGGTTCGGAGTTCGAGTCCCGATAAGGTCAAATATTTTCTTCACGTCATCCAGACCGGCTGTGGGGCCCACTCAGCCTCCTATTAAATTCGTACAAGGGGCTCTTTGCTTGGGGATAAAGAGTTTAAGGCGTGACGCTGACCATTCACCTCCAACTAGTGCCGAGATCAAGAAAACGTGGATCAATACATTCACTCTCCCATACATCTTCATGGCTTAATTCTTAATAAGTTAAACACAAGGACAATTTTACCTTTTACTGGGTGATTATTAACCTTCCCCTGGCGCTATTAAATTAATCTGTCTTTCAGACGAACCGGTGTGCAGTGCGGGACAGCAGCGTGTTTACGGCGCTGCACGACAGGAGGAAGTGCGCGTTGTCTGTGACGTAGACGCTAACCCACCAGCGGGTCTTTTCCGCTGGTCGTTCAACAACTCTGCAGTTCAGTCACTAGAGGTTGACAGCGTGACGTCAGAGCCCGGCGGCGGCCGCAGCGTCGCCAGATACAAGCCCGAGTCGGAAAGGGACTATGGGACCCTGCTCTGTTGGGGGAGAAACGAACTTGGTTCCCAAGCAATGCCTTGCGTCTTCCATGTAGTGCCTGCAGGTAAGAAACCCAACGTTGTGCACTAGAATGTCATTTATAAGTACCTGAACTAACTCCATGGAGTTGAATGCTTCTGGAGAAGCCGCCAGCTGCTCAGTTACTTAACGATGTTCACTTTCATGAAACCCAAAGGTTCATTACAGTCTTCGCAGGAGTCCATCACTCTCCACATCCCGAGAAAAACGAAAACAGTCATACCACTACATCGTACTTTCCTAATATTCATTTTAATATTATCCTCCCGCTTACATCTTTGTCTCCCTAGTGGTTTCTTTCATTCTAGCTCTCCCACAAAAACCATTTTCTCCTCCCAACATGCTGCATTACCTTCCCATCTCATCCTCCTTAACTTGAACGTTCAACTTGCATATGACAAATAGTACATGTTTTATAGCGCAGTGTTTCGCAACCTTTTTCTACTCGCGGCACACCATGAAGTATCCATGACTCAACACGGTACACCAAAATGTTATTCCCTCAAAAACGCATGATATCAGACAATTAATATAAATACGTAACATGATCAATTTATTAATATAATATTATTATATTGTAACGGACGAAGAATAGTCGCTGCAAGAAGAGTAACCGAAACAACAGGAGACACCGCAAGCACAGCTACGGGGCGGAAAAGGAACGGGGATGCACCGCTAGGCTATTCGGGACGAACAGCCGTAAGGAGGGAGCAGTGTGACATGTCGCGCAAAGGAGAATCCCCCCCCACCAGCAGTGACGCGGCGGGTGAGTCAGCGCTCCCCTCCCCCTCCTCCGCACGGTAACGTAACGGTGAAGCAACAG